>NW_023998422.1:8487605-8513471 GCF_014805625.2 Glossina fuscipes
TACTATGAGCATACTCGTAAAAGAAGGATAGCCCCCCCCCCCCCCCCCCCTTTCCCCACCCCTCACACCAGCCCACATTGCTACGTGGAAATCCTACTTGAATAAGATATACTGCGAATTTTTCCGGTTATTACTGATATCACATACGTAAAGGTTAGAAGCGACGCTAGGCGAACGAAAAATGAAGAAAAGCAAAAGAAATGTATTTATAGATCATGCGATTTGAAAGAAATCTTGAGTAAGAAAAAAAATTGGCCCACCTCTATATATGTCTATATACACATATATGCATATGTAAGCATATGTCTAGAAACTTTTGATTATAACTAAGTGCGTAAACTATATATATATATATATATATATATATATACGTATTTACTTACTCTGTGCATACTCGTAAAAGACGGAAATTAATTAATAATACACAAAACGCTTGATTAACGCAAAAGAAAATATTTAAATAAATCTTTTGAAGGATTTTATATATAAAATTCTATTTCGTATAAACTTCAGCACATACGCGGACACTCACTTTTAGCTTGACTATGGAAAAATTGTATAAATAAATGCATGCATTTATAATAAAATTATTATTATTGTTGTTTTTGTTGTTCTTGTTGTTTTAAATACAATTTTACATTTGTTCAAAATCCATTTAAGATGCTTATGCTTCGTCATTTGCGTTTGTTTATTTTTCCACAATACCTTTTAGCTAAAAATTCGCATTCGCATACACACATATACGTAAACAGCTACTCATTTATACGTACACATGCACTGATTAAACCCCCATATGTCTTCTATTTCTTAATATATACAGCAAGCATTTAAATACAAATGTAAAATAACAGCCGTGACTCTCATTGAAATTGAACATGCATAAGTGTGAGCGAATGAAATCATATGATTAATGTTGAGTAAAACAGCTGACTGAGTGCAGAAGAGCGTTAGTTTGGTGTGCGCTCCCTCTGTGAAAATTATAATCGCGTTCATACATCTTGCAAAGTAAGAAATTTTCATATGTTTAGATTCGGTTAAAAGTATGCGTAACTTATAAACAAACCACAATCAATGTTCAAATAAATGAGCAAACGTAGACTTACAGACGTAAAATGAAGAAAGAAACCCAATTGGAAATATTTGTATAAACAAAATACAATGAATTGTTTTTTTGGGGGAGGTGAAGTGAAATTTTATTTCTCGTAATCACCACTGACCTACACACTTAGAAATTAATTGAAAAAAAAAAAAAAAATTATTTACTTAATTTTTTTGTTAATAATTTTTGATAAGAATCATGCGGTCGGTCTTTCTTTTAAATATATGTGCAATTATGAAATTGATAAATAATAATAATTTCATTATAAATTTTATATATTTACTTACAGATGTTCAGTTAATGAGATAATTATTAAAATTAGAAAAAAATTAAATGCGCAATTAATTATCATTTTTTTTTTTTTTTTTTTTTGTTCACTTCTTTTTATTGCACAGATGTAATATTTGAAATCAGATCTTAATACGGGGGATCTGTCACGCCAGACCGTGAATCATTGGTTTTTTGTTTTTCTTCTTTTTTGATTATGTGCAAATAAAAGCAAAAAGATCACCTAGCAAGCAGGGAAAAAGTCATTAAATGCATTTTCTTTATATATATTTCGTGCTTTCTAAGAGCTAATGGATTTTTATACTCAACATTATAAAAGTATATTCAATTTTGCATTGTACTTGTTATGCTTATATTCAATGTTTTACAAATTATAGGAGGCATCGCAAATAGATAGTGGTAAATATTTGAAAGGTTTCAATGTTGGACCTTGTTTTTTTTACGGCTTCACCAATTTTCATTTTATATTGATTTATAATTTATCCATCAAGTTCCCAGAAATTATTATTCCGAAGTTAAATGCGCTTGCAGTATAAATCTTTGCAAAACTTTAAGAAAGTGAAGAAAATTAGTTATTATTTGGAATTTTTTTTAATTCTGCATGCACCTACACTTCGATCTATTCCTTGCTTGTCACGAACAACTTTTATATTGGTAGAGGAAAAATATTGTAGTTGGACGATTGCATGCAGCAACGACTGTATCGAATTTCGACTGATGATAACTTTTTTTAATAGAGTATTGCTTAAAAGCCCTTTTTTAATTAAGAAAACGTTTGTTGTTATATATTACAATCGAACTTCTTAAAATTATAACAATCGTGAAATCAAACCAGCAGAGAGACGCATATACAAAATTAATTGTTTTTCAGGTACCTTTTGTTTCAAATTTTGCGTTCATATGGAAATGGGGGGATAAAAATTACATAACGGTACGTAAAAACAGCAATCAATTCAAAAAAGCATCGTTTGTAGAAAAAAGAATAGCTTTTTATGGAATCGAGGGAATATGCTAAAAAGCCTGAAGTGTACTATGATTCGTCATTCCTTATGCCGTAAGGGTAGTTTTATTGACTTTTTAATATTGAAAACCCATTCATCCCAATATTATTCACAATAAATTGAAATCCATTTGCTGAAATCTAAGTTTTCCATCGACGTCTTTAAACTGCCTGAGAGCCTATTTCGGTTTTTTAGACAAAAGTTTCCAATCTATGAATTCCTTCACACAAGTTTTTTCTCACATATTAGAGTAAATTTTTAAAATATATTAACCTACAAGGGACTACAACGACAAATAACGAAAAGGTGAACTTTAATTTTTTGCTAGCGGCCTTATTAGACACGCCCGAAATCAACTTTTCAGCATAATGTAGATTAAAAATTCGTATTAATCCATTATGAAGCGAGATGAAATTATTGCAATCAGCCAGACATACGCGACAAATGACACGTGTGCAAATGAGAACTTTAATTGCTTTAACATATTATAATAAAAATTCGCCAAGTATTGTTCTAAAACTACTTCATTAAACTGATAACAATATTTTGCAAAAAAAATAAAAAAATCATGATTTGCTAACGTGAATCATATATTTTAACGTCAGCAGCTTACAAGCATTGATTGTTCCAACTGGTTATGTGGTCGTCAATTTTTGCTTTTTGTTTTTTAATATTTTATTTAACACTGAGAGCAATGGGAGAGCAATTCAGCATGTGGATAGTACATACATACAAGTATATGTACGAGCACTGTAACAATAATCAACATTTTGAACTCGGCTCTAAAAACTCTAATTATTGAAGAGTTCGGATTTCTTGCTAGTATGATTAGAGATGAGTGCGTGAGTTTGCGAGTTCCTTACGATCGTCAATGCTTTCATTCTATAAAGAGTTTTACATTTATCAAGAACACTTTAAATAAAAAACTTATACATATGTTATTAAAAAACAGTTAATTTCAAATAAATTACATGATTTCAAAAATGGTTTCATTACATGTTTATTCACTGTCAGAGGAGGACATACAAGGGTGTACCGCTTTGCAGGTCTGCATTATCGCATATTCGCTCTATGAAATTTTGCACGTTTTTTCTCTGAACATATTTTTGTGCGTCTTTTTTTACGAATTTTGGAAATTACACACGAAAAGAAAAGACGGCTTCCCAACATTTGAAAATTGAAAATGACGCCTGTAAGAGAAAATTGCTAATTATGTGGAAACTGTAAGCGTTGTGGAATTCCAAAGTGATAATTGAACAATACAAAAAAAAAGGTTTTCCTACTTTCAAACCGCCGGTAAGTAGTTGTTGAGAAAACGTTTAGCAAAAAATTTTTCTTTTGGTTTGGAATAATTTTAATGACAAATGCTTCCAATTAATAATTAATTGATGGTCAATGAAAATGTGCAGGGTCGTTCTCTAACGCTTGATTGTATTCAATAGACTAAAATGCATAAGAAAATCCATTTTCGCGTGGATAAATAACTTCATGTTTCTTAGCTGTGTTACCTTCGAGCCAAGTTTCTGAGCAAGAAAACATTTATTAGTTTTCTTGCTTTAAGGATATGGTGGGCATTGCTTTTGCGAAAAACTACTTTTTCATCATTTTTTCATTATGCTTGCACACGTTCTTTGAGTCAGCTCTCAGGTTGTTCGAGGACTACTATGCAGCAGCTAGTCGCAACGCATAAAAGACATATACTTGCTTTATTGTCTATGAAAAAGTTCATACTTAAAAAATATTCGGTATTCGACAATCACGATATTTCGACTATACCAAAAAAAAATGACAATTTCTTCGTGATTGTGAAAATGGCAATGCGCGGTTTTTTTATATTCATCTCATTCAAGAGTAAGACTACACCGGAAATGTTCTTACTTTGTAGTCCAAAAATTCGCGTTAGATTTTTCCGTAAAGGAAATATGTGCAGACAGCACATGGGTTTCAAAGACGGTTTGCCCATATTTGTTCGTTTTTGTGCGCGCACTGCGGCCGTGTTTATGGAAATAGTTTAAAAAAAAAGTAGGAAAAATGCTTTAAGTGATAGCGCACAAAGCCAATGTGTAATGCAACGAAAAGTGTTGTTAGTACTCCGTTCTTTATGTCCATAAAGAAGTGCGCTCAAGGTATCAGACGAATCCCACATGACTCTGTGCAAGCTTCAAATATAATATAAAAATAACCTAAAATTATATATTTATGCTGAATTTCCAAGGTAAAAAGGCATTTTTATAAATGTTACGTTTTTACTAATAAACATGTATGAAAATCCTTTTAGGTTTTATACAATTTCCTTCGGGTTTTTTTCTTTTAGAGCTCTAATTCGGCTAAGACTAGCATATGTATATACTGTTTGCCTTTAAATTATCCATTTTGCAAAAATTTAGAAAAACCCGTGAATAATCCATAGTAAAATTTTGCGATATAGTCTATTTACTTAAATCACGGCACCTGCTCATCTCTAGTATTTACTGGTGTCTTCCTGGACTCTCCTATACTTGTCTATATATATTTTGCATTAGTATGTAGTTAAAGTGTCTCTACATTTATTATTCTAACGTGAGCGAAGTGAGAATTCGTAAAGCAAGTAAATTGATTCTGTTAATATAAGCTGCCTAGCGCTGTTAGTAACATTCGTTAATTCGTTTCGTCTGGCTTCGCGTATGTATGCAGTTCAAATACATATATGTATACGGTGCAGTCAGTCAATCGTGTTTATATTTATTATAAATGCGTTCATTATTCGTTTGGTGTGTGTATTGCTCAGTTGTTTTATATATGTTCCTTTAGTTTTTCGTTTGTTTTCTGAAATTCAGTCAACATTTTAACTGCAACGGGAAAGAACAGATATTATTCATTGCGGGTAAACAAAAATTTTAAACATAACATAAGAAGAAAAAAAGTGGACAAAAACTAAACTAAAAACAGCTGTATTCTAGACATCGTTTTGTATGTGTACATTAAAGTACATATGTTGTGTATGTGAAATTAAAGTAAAAATTTTGCCCGGAGGGACGACATTTAAGTGGGCATTAATATTAAATGATTAAATAAATAAATTATAATTAATTTCAGAGAAATGCAATTAATTAATTGAAAATTAAATTTTTCTTTAATTTTCCTTTTTATTTTCATTCTTTGATTTCTTTTTCATTACAACTCAGCTGAAACTTTAATTGCGTTTTAATTTCGATTTTGCAAAAAAAAAAAAAAGGAAAAATGCATATAAAGGAAAATTAAGAGGAAAATAAATAATCAGAAGAGAGAAACACAAATATGATAATAAATGCTTTTTTTTTACATATAAAGAAGAAAAATACATTTTTGAGATATATAAATATTTATAAATTACTTAGTACTTTTAAGGAAAATCAAAATATATTTCAATTTACATACTGCCATATAAAATTTAAAGTGTATAAATGATGATGAGGGTAGTGTGCGTGAGCGTGTGTGTGTGTGTATGTGTGTGAGTCTCTTCGATAGTGTAAAGTAAATAATTTTGTACCTACGTACCTTAGTGTAAGTGTGCATATATCTTGTACCATCATCGTAAGCAAACATATTATTTATATAAACAACAATAATAACAGCTAAATTATTTGTTGTATATAAGAAAAATTAAAAAAAAAGAATTATCTCTACAGTGCCAACAACAATTACGAGTGGAAAACACATTACGTCGTTACGTTTGTACTCGGTTTATTTCTTTTTTTTTTTTTTTTTTTTTTTTTGGGTGTTTGAATGTGTTCGCTATATGCATGCACCTAATTATATATATGTGTTTGTGGATATACACATACAAATATATAAATATATATATTATGTATATACCACAAGAGTTGTCGATGCAAATTTCCACACAGTGTTTATACACAGAAAAAGAGGAAAAAAAATCATAATAGTATATACAGTGAAATATCCTCACAGTGAACTCTTCCGTGCCTAAACAAATTTTCATTTCCATTTAATGGGAGAAAATGTTTCGGGAAATAGTGAATTTTTTTTTTTTTTAAATACAAAAAATGAAAACTTTCCGTCGCCGACTTTTGAACATTTTATGATGGTTTTAAGAGAATAAATCCCCGTTAACATGAGAATCGTATACAATTTGTCCCTATGAAAATGTCAACTATTTGAGTTTGGTAAATTTATTGCTCGCAGCCAGGGAGTTTTCAATTCTCCCTTTTTATGCAGCTATATGCTAACTAAGACATGTCTAGTCTTTTGGAGTTAATTTGAATAGAAGGCACCCACCTGAAATTTTAAACAATAAGCAGCTCGTTCTCAAAACTAATAGTTTTCTGTAACTGGGATCAAGATAAAAATTGTCGAAATTAACGCTTGATTTCTCCAAGAATTTATGCACAAAACCCAAACCCAATAATAGTGTGATACTGATTTTATCTTCTTCTTAGATCACTATTTCAATACCTTTTTAGAGCGATATACACACGGCATTAAGTATTTTCTAACTTAAGCTGATAGATCAGCTAAACCTACTTTATTGTGCGATTGTATGATTGCAAATTTGTACTATTAAGTGTGAGGTGTCAGTGGAATACATGAAAATATGATTTCAATTATTTATGTATTTCATTAAAAAGCTAGACCTTGTAAATAAAACCCAATATCACTTTGGATTTGTAATAATCCATATATACAGATAATCACAGTCGATGAGGAAAGTAAAGAAAAACTTTAAAAAATCGTGAAATATCTTCGAAATTTCAATAATAAACACACAATCACTTTATTTGTATATATATATATATATATATATTTATTCTTTCTTTAAGTTCTCCTTCATTTTAATTTAAGAAAATCAATAAAAAAACTCGCCTCAAATCGTACATCTTGCGGTTAACGGTTCTGTCTGTTAAAAAAGGTACTAAACGCTTGTAAAGCGTTCGTTATTGAATGTTTTCACTGTATATATGTATATAAAAAAAAATTTACAATGCAGTGTGTAGTCAGTTGGTACTCAACTACCTCAGTAGATACAATACAATAACAACAATAACGCGAACAATAAAAGCAATACGATTCTCAACTCAGTTTAACTTAAGAACAAGAAAAAAAATCAAACTAAAATAGACAGATTATCAAAAAAAATAAAATAAAATAATAAATAAATAAATAAAAAAAAAGTTAATAAAAAAGAGGTATAAATAAATTTGAAAAGATACTTAAAAAAAAAAAAATTGTAAAAAAAGATATAAAAGGTATATATATATATACATATATATATACCTATATATATATATATATATATGAAAAGAATAATTATACTTAAAAGGTTTCGAAAATAATTATAAAACAAAACAAAATCTGTGCAAAAAAGGAATATATATATATATATATATTTGTATTATAAGCACATACATATATATATATTAATAATAATAATAATAAATAATTAAAAAACGAAAACCTTGCAAATGTGAAATAATCAACCAATTCAATACAATAACAATACTAAAACCTCAATATGATTTTTTTATTTTTTTTTTTATTTTATTTTCTTCAAAATACATACATACATACATACATATAACAATATATATAGATAATGTAATACATATGTACCCAACTGCAATTGCAATTACAATTACTATGCAAGATATTCAGTAAACGAGAAAAAAAAACAAAAAAAAAAAATTAATGAAATGAAATAAATATATAGTGATAATTAATCAAAGACCATAATTTGAAAAACTGCAAGCGAAAGAATATATAAAGAAAATTTTCAAAATCATATATATATATATATATAAATAAATAAATTTTTATAAAATTGTTTCTCAAAAACAATAAAAAGAAAAAGAAACGATATTTTACTTTAAATTTCGAAAGAAAACAAGTGTAAAAGTTATATTCAATTTTAGAGTAAATTATGGAAATCCCAATCGCCTTAACTACCTGAACTTATTTATTTACTATAAGTCCTAGAAGAGAAAAAAAAATGCAATTATCTTTGACAGTTTTCGCAATATTTCAGAGATTTTAAGAGTTTACTCGAAAATACAAGAAAAGGATTTTTTTTAGGAAAAAACATTGCCAAGAGATATGGAAATTTTTGTAAAAGTTCGTTCAGTCAATTAAATCTATTGAGAGGTCTGTCTGACTGCATTCGCAACTCAGTAAGCAGTTATTAATGTTAAGAAGTAAGCCAATCATATGCTTCAAAAGAAGAAATGAGTTCCTCAGTATCAGCTCCTTCAGTATCATTGACGACCATTCGTTTTTATTGTAATAGATGTTTTTTTTATGATTACAACCAATAAACAAATAAAAATGCTACACGCTTAGGAGCCACGGCCCACTATTATATACCCCACATCACTTATATATGTGTATATAGAACAACTTTTCAATATAAGGCATTATATGGGAAGTAGCCGAAAAAGGTCTCAGATCCGAATCAAAGTTTCAATATTCTCCTCCCTTGGGCCAAAGCACCGCAGTGTGTCAGATTTTATGAAAACCTATCGAAAATTGCCGCCTGCAGGTAGACACACAGATAAACAAGCTTAATCAAGAGGTTCCGAATGCATAGGTATAGTAAAAGGTGGGTCTATCTAAAGTCTTCCTGAGTGCGGCTTATATCCGCACAAGCTTCTATACTACAACTGATATAGTGTACCAAAATGAAGTCGTAGCAGTGCTGTATTAACAAATCAGCCGTGTTAATAAAAGTCTATAGAAGACAAAGCACCGCTGTATGAAGATAGGGGAAAGGTTACTTTGCTTGAATTACGCTGCACATCATATTATACTAATTTTTTCTTTTTTAAATCTATTCCGTTATCTTTCTGGCGAACAGCTTTACGCAAACTAAGCGTAACACTCGATTAAAATTTCTTCACCTTTCGCTCGATATGCGTTCGATTGATCGATCATTTTTCGATCCAAGTCTCATCTTCCGCAATACAAGGCTCTTCGCTCAAAAAAATTGGAAAACACTAATTTCACACATTTGACTTAGGTCTGTCGCTGTGCTACCACTTTACAAAGAAAATATTTCTGGTATTCGATATACTTGCGCAATTTAATTGAATGTTGTTGGTCTTGTTCTTTAGACATTGCATTATCGTATACCGCACAAGTTTTGGGTCCTATTTATAACTCATTCGATCAAAGCCAGTCTGCCCATCTAATTTTCTTGCATTGCATCTGCAGGGCGCAAGTTCAAAGATACTCTGATGAAATTGTCTCACGGACGAACGCTATTCAAAATGGTTCGGATTGCGGCACTTTTTTTTTGAAAGATCAAGCGCGATGCGGTGTAGGGTACTTTATGGTTGGCCGCAGCCAACTAAAGTCTCTTCATTTGTTTTATACACATATGTAGGTAAAGATAAAAATACTAAATTGCTTATATATTGTTTCTTGGTCGTTCAAGACGAGTGTAAAACTAATCCACTCTAGCTAATATTCAAACTTGACTAGTGAAAGTTCACAAGGAAGAATTTATAATCAAACTGAAATTAAAAATTTCGAAATTTTTTTTTTAGCCATAACTTAAAAGAAATGATAAAAGAGCTTAGCATTTGTTGTTTGTCGACTTCGTCTTAATAGAGTGGCAAGAAAAAAACATGAAGATGACGCGGTCAGCGAGCATAGCTGCATCGATTACTCTATGCACGCTCATGGCTGTTGTATGGGCGTTAATAGGCCTATGAAGCATATATCTTCGGACAAAACCATATACATACATACACTCAGGCATTAGATATAATTTTTATTTTATTTAATTTATTTCATTTTATATGTTATATAATTTTACATTTCTTTTCTGGCTGTTTCGCGTTTCCATTGAATTTGTGACAAATTATCGGGCAGACGCTATGATATTAAACGCGAGCTAATTCGTGGAAATATTGTGAAGACATTTTCTTCAAATTTTAATATGAGTATTTTTTGCAGTATTTCCAATTTTATGACAACACTTGGCGAGCAAATGAAAATGTATAGTCATTAAAGACGGCCGACTAGCATTTAGTGTTGAAAGGTATTGATTAATAGATTTTCCCGCAATGGCAAAAGTATATATATAGACTTCGAAATCCATTGCAAATTGTGGCAATAGACAATCGCACTAGCCCTGTGTAGAATATTAATGCGTATGTTGAGTTGATTTAAATCAAAAGCTTGGGATCGTTGCGATCCATTTCAGAAAATATGATAAAAATGGTATTTAAAATTTCTGCGCAAAAAAAAAGGTTATCTTCATCACATTTTTTCTTCATAAAATCTGAAAAAGTTATTACAGCACGCTATGCCAGCTATGGGAGATAATTTTTTGGCAAAAACATTGTTTAAGCAGCTGTTTGTCAACAGACAAGTCCCGGTACTTTTTTGACAGAATACACTCATTCAATGCCTAAGATTGTGTTCATACACATATATGTGACATAATTGTTTCTTACCACAGCCCAACGTCACATACATGTGACAGACGTTTTCAACGATGTACTAAAGAATGGCCAAACATGTTGCGTATTGAAATAAAGCGGTCATATAATAACGAAAAAAAATGTTGGGCTGGTGTGAATGTTTTCCCCAAGAGATCCTGGCAGTGAGTAGGCTAAGTTAAGTCTTCCGCCTTCTTCCGGATGGAAGGGAATCGTCACTTTACTTTGATGGCGGGTCTGTTGCAGTGTTTTGAGATATACTGGCCGAGAGGTGTTTCACAAAAAATTTTTCTTTTGACATGTTACAATTTTTAGATTAATTGCGTCAGCTTTCTGCAATGTATCCGTTGTATTAATTTTGTCAGGTGATACCGTGGCTATCTGACAATACTATTATCCTCTATAGCGGAGATTTTCCTCTTCCTGATTAGCATTTACATCTACATCGTGTGCACTTTTGGGAATTTAGACGCTCCCCAACAGATAGCTATCTTCCATGACATATTAAGTACTACAGTTGCCAAGTCTGACTGAACAAGAGGTTATAAGTCAGAGATCGTTGCAGTTTTCTCCACTGACCTGCTAGCACCTACACCTACACTATTACCCCTATTGATTAGAATATTAAGCGAATTAGCTGACTGTAATTGAGAACAGCTCTTGGCTAGACAGGAACACGAATAAGTGCAGTCGCTCAAGCTGATTAAGTCAAGAGTCCACCATCATCATATTCCACGTAAATTGGCCACAGATTGGAATCTTGTGGGCAACCACGGTCACAAGCGATAAGATTTCATTTCGCCATGGAAAGATGGGAAATATATTGCGATGATAGCGGTGGACATTATTTGGATTAATATACATTTTCGACTTTTCTCTAGAAATAAACGGTTTTTCATTTGTTGAGAAGTCCGATAAAGGCGATTGCTTACAATGAATGCTTCTTCTTGCAGTGCATTGGATATTTGGTGGATATCATCACAACAATTGGGCCGATGCAACCACATTGAAATGTGGCAATCATTCTTAACTAAGCAAAACCTGTAATGAGAAGTTAATGGACGCTACAAGCTTAAGCGAAGTTTGCGCTGTGTTTGTGGCTTAAAGACTGTTTCGAGAGATTACTGACTTCCCGCCGCATTCTTGTTATTATTGCATAAATTGAGATCAAATAGAGACAGGCCGTGAATAGTTTATGTCTTCAATTTTTGGGAAAAATTGGTTCTTTCTTCATTTTTTTTTCTTTTTGCTATCCATAAGAACAATTTTTCGTTTTTTTTTTTTTTTGCTCTTTTTTGTTTAACCTTGACTTGAGGGTTGTTGTCTAACAACGTTTGTTGAACTTTTTTCTATATTTTCGGACGTCACAGATATTCAATACCAATCGTCTTTTGTTAGAGCTTTTAATTTAAATTCAGCTGCCTATCTTTTTAAGATGGTAAACGGATTCTATAAGAAAAAGTAACGCGTTCCAAGCACATTAAGCAAAAGTTTGCACAGATGATTTGCCTTTTAAATGAAAAGAAAAGAAAAAAATTATATTATTTTTTTTTTTTTACACTTAATGAATATTAACACAATGCCCATAAGCAACACCACAATTGCAAATATCAGAGGACAGAATGAGTGAGCGGTCAAACAAATTAACTTATTATAGAATTTATCTTAACAAAAGAATTTCGATCATTGGGAAAAGCACGATGCATTTTAGCAGCAAGATGACGAACTGAATTGTTTTAACGCGATCCATTTTGCATATATCTATCCTTTATATGCTGTATAGATAACATTTTAACCTATCGCAGCAATATGGATATCTTGTGTATGCAATATTTTCAAAACGTAAAGACCAGCTCTAATGAGCTCTTACGGATTTGTGAACAAAGCTATAAACATAAGATAAGTAAGTAGTAAGCTTTCCAGCTTGGGATAGGGATGAGAAGAGACAATTAACTCTTATTGCGGTCAGACTACACAAAGCAACGTTCAAATGTTTTTAGCATCTCTTACCAGTAGGGGGGGTAGACATGCTCTCTAAATTTCCTTGCCCACCTAGTACGTAAAATAAATCAACCGCAATTTATGACTTTGCACCTAAAAGAGTTTACACTTTAAAGGATGACTAAGACAAAACAAATTAATCTTTCGGGCATTGGAGGATTAATGAGAGTGAAATAACGCATAAAAGAGATTGCATACATTTAGCATCGAACTTTGGCTACTCATCGCCGGTTAAGATCCTAGGTTGTATAAATTCATGACAAGCGTTGGCAACCTTGTGTTAAGATAAGTACTATGGCAATCCAGTCTCCTCTTGTAGAGTTGCTTGTGTCACGCTTTTTTTTCCTCGCCTTACTTCTTCTTCGTTCAATTCATTGGGCGAAGACTCAACAATTTTATAAAATTTGGCAGCATCTTCATATAGGGCATCCGTCTTATCTTTGCATTTTCAGTTTACTAAATGCGGGCGAATGACTCTGTCAATTTGCTCAATATCTGTAAGTTGTCCAATCCACACAATTATATACAGATATAAGTAAGTAAGTTGGAAACCTTTTAGAGTAAATTTAATCTTGAAATGTTATTTTAAAGGAAAATTAGTGGATTGAAGAAAGCATGATCGCGCAGTTTATTAAGTATATTTCTTAGAAGTAAGTTTTGCAACTTTCTCAGAATTGAAATATTGACTGACGATTTCTTTTCATTCTTAATCAATTGTGTCACTTTTCGAGCTCCGTTTAGTCAAACAGTTAAGCAGCGTGACTGTCAAGCCGCTGAGTTCAATTTGCAGGGTGTGAGTGGACCATACTTAATTGCAATTGGCATGTTCGCGTGGAATAATACTTAGCGATCGCGCGCACACACGACTCACTTATCTCTTGCTCCCTCTCTCTCTCGCTCTCCCAGTGATTGTCGCCGTGCTACATGTATAGAAGGCAGGCCCCGAAGTGATGAAATATTGACGACATTGATTTTACTAGCACTTGCTGTCTCACAGTTTTAGTTAATCGCTTGCCAAGTTTCAAATATTGATGATCTATTTTTCACACTTAAGCTACCCAAGCTTCCAATAATAGTTGATTGTTTTTGTTTCGATGAACGTTTTCTTTTTCATTTTTGCTAATTCCTTCTTTAAGAGTTTGAAATATTTATTATTTTTGTTCTCTCTCTCTCTCTTTCTTTCTCTCTGTCCTCATTTCTCAGGTTTACAATCGTGGTCAAGTTTCATTTTCACTTTCTAAGTTTGAAATATTGGAGAGCCTTTGTCCTAAAATTATTATTTCATTAAAATATTAATAACCATATTTTAGTTACATCACTTGGGTCATATTCGAAAGCTTTTCCATTTTGAAACTTTGTTGATGATATTTTCTTGCTGAGCACTATTTTGCTAAAATTTGAAGCGTTAATGACTTCCGCATTGTTTTTTCATCGTTTACGAAGCTTTCTAACCTTAATCACTCCAAGAATTGCCCCCCCATGTTTGCCAAAACGGTTCAAACAGTGAGGTAATCGCTAAAGGGAGTGCCCTTGTGATCACCTCAGATAAAGATAAACTTATGAAAATTTTTTTCTCAACAATTCTTGAAGACATTATTTTAACTTTGATAAGCAGCAGACAGATAGACTGACGTAACTTAATCCGCTGCGTTCATCACGCTGATCACGGCTAGAAGGTTCGCTGAGCTGTTCTTTAATGTACAAGTTTTCGAAAGATCTACGAAAAGCAGAAAGGAGGGGGGCGGGTATAAGAATAATGAGAAGCGAAGACAGAAAGTAGTAAAGAAATCAATAAATATTTTTAGTCAGAATTTAACTTCATTCACTATGTATATAAACATATGCAATATAGTTCGAAGTGAAAACTTCGATTACACTTTTAGTTTATCATCAATGTATTACTATTTTGAGACTTATACCACTTTTTCGCTGATAGAGGTTTTGGTCTTCGTAGGCTGTTTCTTTTTTTTTTTGGATTACCGACGCATCCTCTAAATTGTGCATAAATGTCATGTTGAGTTAAGTGTGAGAGAGAAAAGTAGATTTTCCGAAAGTAGCCTTAGCATAACGTCTTGTAAGCATTTTGAACGCGCTGAGTAGCTTGGCACCTATTAAAATCAAACTGACGTAAGTTAAATAAAAAATTGTGTAATGCTAGCGACGAAAATTTCAAACACTGTCCTCTTCTGCCATGCCTTACAGAAACGTTCGAAATCATCCCATCAATTGTAAATCCTTGTGGGCAAGCCTGGTTGGTTGCAAAACAAAAAGCTCTTCAAAATTGAAATATTAACAATATTTATACCCTACACCACTTATGGAGGGAGATGTAGTTAGGGTAGATCCGCCTTTCATTATACCGATCGATTCAAAAATGATACTCTGGGCTTGTGTTCAACCTGCAGTTCGCAATTTTTCATAAATTTTGATGAAACTTGGTAAACTTTCCATATAACGCCCTTTTTTATGAAAAGTCGATAAAAGAACACGTGCAAGGCAGAATAGGTATTTAACCAAGGGATGTGGCCCATTGAACTGTTCTTATTTGTTTTTATTATAGTAGTGGAAATAGTAAGTACGAAAATAATAACAGTAAATGGAAAAAAGTGACCTAACCTAACTTACCAAACAAGATATTCGCTTTCAAGTGCCGCCTGCATGTATTCGCGAAAAATCAAACAAGTCATCTGGGTGCAGTCCGTTACAGTTCGTATACAGAGCCATCAAATACTAAAAAGAGAAATTATACAGTTATTCCGTTATTATAAAATAGTAATATAAGTTCCAAAGATCGAATTAATATAAATTCAGAGTCCTGCGTCCGTCCGTCTGTCTGTCCATGCGATATAAAAATCGACGTGTTAACTTCCTCGCTTCTAGATTAATCCTGAGAGTTAAATGTGTAAATAAGTTTAAATTGCCCCCAAAGACGCGCCAAAAAAAAAAAAAAAAAAATTCACGAATGCTCGCTTTCGATTGCTTGATTTTTGTATTACTTACTATATAACAACTATGGACTTGAAACATGTGTGAGAGGCGATAAAGAGTAGTGTAAGTCGGTGTTGGATATCCAAAATTCACCCTAAGGTGATTATGGTTGAAACGCTTGTTGGTTGTCACTCTAGAATGAGATGGCAATGAACTTAAAAAATCGAAATAATAATAGAATTTATATAAATTTTATAAGCATATCATAAAAACTAATTACATGAATTAATTATATATGATTAATATGATTAATATTTTTACAATTTTTTCTCTCCTTCTCTCCCTCCTTCTCTTTAACAGAATACGAGACTTACAAAAAAATGTAAAAAAAAAAAATTTGTAATAATTAAAAAAAAAATTATAATTATTAATTAAAAAAGAAGCAAAAAAAAAAAAAAAAAACAATTAACTTCCTATATAAATGTAATCAACAAGAAAAAAAATTGAATGTTTAAACCGTGTAGTTTAGTGTATAGTTTTTACTAAATGCTGGTGTTTAACGTAGATTCACCTTGAAAACTGTAAGCTGTTGACGTTTGATGGCGTCATTTGGCTTAAAACTCTCAGGCCAGAAGTAGTGGATAGAAGAAGTAAAATATACACATATACATATGTACATACCAATATACCAATAAACCACCAGTAGAATTAGCAGCAGCAGCAGCAACAACAACAACAACAAAAACACAAAAACCAATATATTATAAAAGTGTACGCGGATTAAAATACTCTACGTTATAAACTCTAAATTTATCTACTACTACTTAGAGCTAACTATAGCTACAACATCAACAGCAACAAAAATACAAACTGCAAGTAACTAAATACAAAATTCAACCAAAACGACCTCAAGCAACAAGCAACTTAAGCTACCTAGAAGTTAGTCACACTAGCAACAGCAATAATAACAACAACAATAATAATAATAATAATAATAATAACGAACAGGAAAACTGAAAAAAAAACCTCTAACACACAGCTAACTCCCCTAACTGATTAATCATACATAGCACATATGCAACCGTGTGCGTATGCGTTTGTATGTGTATATATGTGCGTGTATGTGTGCGTGCTTGTGTACAAAGGTAACAAATTGAGTGAGTAACAATACATTTACATAAATGCACGCCTAAGTGTATACGAGCATATATGTATCCGCATATATATGTATATAGATATATAACGCTCTCAGGCCAAAACCGATACACTGCCAAGGAGAACCTAATATAAAATAAAGCAAAAAAAAAAAAAAGAAAAGATAAATAAAAAAACAGAACACTTGCTGCCATTCATTGTTTGCTCTGCCAGAGATCATATAGCAGACAATGTAATAACAACAAAAACAACCACAATAATATTCATAATAATTTAATTGTAAAGAAATCAAAATTTCAAAGGTGAGCAAATTTAGTTTTATATAAATTTTTGAAGAAGAATAAAAAGAGGCAAACAATCAATCATTCCTTCCCTCTGCTCTAAGGATCTTCGCGAACGAGAAGAACGGAGAGAACTCAAATTTTTTACATTTAGTTGTCCTCTCTGAAACATGGTACTTGTATCAGAATTAAATAATTGTCATCAGCAAGCATACCTTGAAGAAGAAACTTTACTCTTGCAACATCGAGAACAACAGCAGTTACAACAACAACAACAACAACAACAACAGCACCGCCACCACCACCAACATCATCAACAGCAGCAACAACAACAACAGCGCCATCATCAACAATTAATTGCATTAACTAACGATGATCAACAGATAATAGAAAATTTTGATGAATTTAGCGACAACATTATCACCAATAATATTTTAACTAACACCAACACTAACACGAGCAGTGTTGTCGGCGACATTATTGAAATTGACACAAGCGATGGTTTTAATGATATTGTAGAGGAAATTGAAGATATTTTTGAATTTGAACAATTGCAACAACAACGCGAAAGGCAAATTAATGTTATTTTAGAAGAGGCAGAAGAAGAAGAAAAAGAAGCAGAACCAGAGAAAGAGGAAGACGAAGAATTTGAAGAGAAGCAAGACATTGTTGTGAATGCAACAGCAAGTGATATAAAAAGTTTTCTGCTGCACAAGGAAGAGATAGATATAAATAGTAAAAGCCGAACGTCGTTAACGAAGTTATCAGCAGCGACTTCAAATATTACTCATACTAAAGTTGCTAAACCAACAACAACACCAGCAGCCGCAACACTAACAAGTCGCAAAATTTTTACAGCTGTTAACATATGTGCAAGCAATATTAACATCGGCAACAACAACGACAACAACAACATTATTATTAGCAATATCACAAATACAGTTGCTTTAAATAATAATAAACGTCATAGTAGTAGTGGTGGTGACAGTAGTCACGGCAATAGTGGTGGTGGCAATTGCAACAATAACGACAGCCATAGCAATAGTACAACAAGCAATAGCTGTAACAGCATTAATAGTAATAGCAGCAGTAGTAGTTGTAGCAGCAGCAACAGCAGCAGCAGCAGAGGTGATGATTGTCTGAACGCGAATGCCATAAAATTTAATTTTGAAAATAATTTAAATTTTACCAATTGCAACACAAACAACATTAGTAATAATAATAATAATAATAATAGCAACAACAACAACAATAACAACAACAACAACATTAAAAATAGCAATAACCATATAATTAGTTCCATTAAATTTGAAACATCTCCCATCGTCCGATCCCTTATACCTATTAACGCCAATAACGCCAATAATAAAATGGACCAACAACATCAACACCAACAACAACAAAATGTCATCTTTGGCTCTCAACGCGTTAATATGAATTCAAGCACACCATATTCGGATGCAACGCAAGTAAGTGGAAACGAAAAAAACGCATACTAACCGCCTACACAACTGACATTTCTCCCCCAAGCAGAAAATATATATTTTTTCCTTTCCTCTTTCTATCAACCGAGAGTAGTATGAGTAGTCAAAAAAATGTTGCGGTCGATAGTAGAGCTAATATCAAGCAATCTGAAGTCTAAGTTAAGTGAACAAAATAGATTTTGCTGTCTTGAAGGCTTAATATTTTTTAGACTCCATAATATCGACTTGGCAAATCTTCCTTTTCGGGCTTATGTTTGAAAGTTACCTTTTATGAGCTTTTTTATATACATTCCTGTTATTTATTTATTTATTTAATTTTTTTTTGCTAAGGTTTGATATAAACAAGCGAAACCATTATAATGGGACGCGATCGACCATTAACTACCCTACACTACTTCATTCAATACGTTTATTTTATATAATGAATATTTAAAAAAGAAACAAGTAGGAGCATTACAGAAGGGCAAGACTGCCATTAAGTACCCTACACCAATACCCCTAGTACTATTATTCACTCATTTTTGTAATAACAAAAACTATTATAATTACAATTACTTGCTGGCAAAGGCACACTTTTCAGTAAAGCCTGCATATCGAAGGATGTCAAAGACACCATATGGCCTAACCCAAATTTAGAAAACTTGCTTTATTCCCAGAAATTTTATTGCTTCTCAGTTTTCGTCATAGAAAACTAAAAACTATATTTTCTACGTAAGGAGTTCGTCTTCACCGTAACTTTTATATATATATGAGGGTCTACAAAATAGATCTATGTGATCCAAATACCCTATCGTTAATTTTTGTGGTAAATCTCTGCTGTGGATCTATTTTCACCAAAACAAACCTTGTTCTGAAGAGGGTACTGTTCATGAGAAATCTTATATGCAGTAGGTTTCAATGTAGATCAAATTTGGTCTGCTTAATTTCTATGTCAAATTACTATTATGAAACAATTTTCGTCATAAAATGTTAATCATGGGTTTTTTTGGCATATAAAGGTTTACATAAGATTGATCTTTTTGTCAATTTACTATATTATATAAAGGACCGGTTTTCGCAGGGCCGGTGTTATGAGAGAAGGTTCAAATAATTGCTCCAGCCAGTTGAAAGTTTTTATATCAATTTAGAACGATTAAATACTATTACTTAGCCACTTATGGGGAGTGGTCGAAAAAGTGGACTGGTCCGAACTATTTTCAATCGCATTGGTCCTTGAGTCAAAGCACGTCAGTGTACCAAATTTCATTAGAATGTAGTTTAAATAAAAATTTACACGGACAGACAGGCTTGGATTGATTGAGAAAATGCTTTTGAATGATCTCTATAATAAATGATCTTAAGCCCTTCTGCGTGTTGCATACGTGCGCACAAACTCAATATACTCCATACGACAATTGGTGTAGGGTATAAAAATCTTATATGGGAAGTGTTCGAAAAAGTGATCGGATTGGAACCGTTTTCACTAGCGTTCGTCCTTGGGCGTAAAGATATCGTTGTACAAAATTTCATTGAAATATCTTAAAAACTGCGAACTATACGTTGAAGACAAGAAAATAAGACAGACAAGCTTAGATCGACTCAGAAAGGGATTCCGAATAGATCGATGTAATAAAGGCTGGGCTTATGTCAAGTTCTTCTGTGAATTGCATACATCCCCTCTTATCGTCGTGCCACCAGTAATGTCGGGTGTAAATATATAACTAATTAAAAGAAAATAAAAATTTATCTTTGCCATAATTGTGAATTCTTGATTGCTATTGTCTTGAAGATATAATAAATGGAGAATCAGTTCGTCATTTGCGAATATCGTCCTTTAAAGGCGGTTTTGATAAAAATATGCACCAAATATCTCTGTGAATGTCTCTTGTCGACTGCAAAATATTATTTCTTACCTATTGTAACCTAGGTTGGTTACCTACTTAATATTCGCAATTCCAAATATCAGCCATGAATTGTTAGTTACGGGTTTCCTCCTATCTGGGGTGTAGTTTTTATTTCCAAAGTTGGTTTATATCTCTCAACTGTGAAAAGTATTGAAGAAGGTTCGCCTTTCTTCCTCAACTGTTTGTGGTCTGCTACAGGCTTCTTCAGTCTTGATCAGTGTATGGTAAGCTTTCCGATCTTGCCAAGTCCCTGTACTCGTCTCTCCCTCTATCTTTTCGTTTTTAATCCCTATGTTTAGTCTTGATCAACGTGATTGAAGCTAAGAACCGTTCAAAGTCAAGGAAGTTACAAATCGTCCAGCTCTAAGATTTATGTTCAGTTTCGACCATTGTCACATGTACCGTCTATGGAGCCATACCTTGGCGTTCCTTCACCTGTATGCAAGACTACCGCTTCGTCTGCGATTCTGAGCCGATTCGTATCCTATCTTGACAAATTTAAAATTCTAAATGGATGAAGTAAAATTACTACATTGGTCGCGTTTGCATGTCCGTCCAACTGCATAGTCGTCATCAGCGTAAGTCTGTGTTTGATTTTCACTGTTAAAGTAGAAATTCGGCAAATAAGTTGACGGCCGCGAATTTCGCTTCAAAATAGGAAATAAAATTCGATTGACTACATTGACCTTGGAACAATTCCTTTATTATTTATCAGTTTAAACATAAGTAAATCAAAATTTTGCATTTTGGTAATTGTCGCCATGTCAAGGGATCGGGATCATGTTTAAATCGATCTCTTTAATTTTTGCAACCATGACTATCCAAAGCAGCAGCGAATAGGAAGACGTATACACGCGATCGACTAATTAAAGCTATAACATATTCTCTTTACTTATGATCTGTTCTTTTTAATTCTCATTTTAAAAACTACGCGGCGGTGAAAGTGCCAAGAACAAGTACATGGGGAGAGTTAAAATGATTCAGAAATCTGCACATATGCGTGTTTAAGGAATTTCAAATACATCTTAATGGGTCCTACAAACGGAAGAAAAAATTTAATGTACCCCTAACTAACTCGTGCCAAGTATAACTTCTAGTACAACTTCTAGTTCTAGTTAACAATTGCATGAGTATATAAATATTTCAAATATTTCATTATGAATACATTTAAATATATCTGATTGAAATTGAAATTATATTTCAAATAAATATTTCCCGAGAAGCAATTGAATTGTGAAAATTTGTTTGCGATTAACTTCAAATTAAAAAAAAGTTTCTTTTTAAATTTCATTGATTTGTCAAAAATGCCCCTCTTGAAGATTCTGCTTTTGAGTCTTTATAAGGCCATATTCCCATTTATAAGTGGTGTAGCATTTCTTTTGTAAGGCACTGTAATCACATACATGTTGGAATCACTTATGAAACCCCCAACGTTTTTTTTTTGTTATATTCGTTAAAAGCAATCAATTATGATTAAAATAAATTGCACAAAATCGCGGTTATTTACTTATAATAAAGATAATAATCTCGCTTCCTTCTTTGCGGTCTATTTATAAACATTATCTTGAAAAATTGGGCCAAAGATGTTAACCATAACGTGTTGGCGATAACGCGAAGAAAATTAATTTTCGTACATTGCTGCTTAAATAAATTGCGAAAAGCGAGATTGAATTCCTAAGCTTAAAGAAGCAGATAAAAAATTATGCTAATTAATAACTTAATTGATCAAAAATTGAAAAACCCGAGTCCAAATGCCTGTCATGGTAATCACCGAAGAATGCAATGCGTCTTCACAAACGGATGACATTTAACGCTTGGTAAAAACTATTGTAACCGCCATATACCTCTCTCTCTCTCTCTCTCTCTCATTGCCCAACATTTTGTGTTGCAATCCTTGCATTCAGCAACCTCTGTCTACAAAATCGTTTAGTATGATTGTCGGCTAAAGGTGTTCGAGCAGCTAGCAGAGATAGACAGGCATCTTTAGAAGTGCTGTATATCGCAATGTGTACGTCAAGTTTAAATAGAGAAGAAAGAAGTGTATATGTAAGGTGGGTACAGAGTTTTTCGCAAAAGGAACAAAAACAGCTGTTCGCACATCTGTTATCATAATATAGTGAATACCTAAGATTTAAAGGTCGAATAACTTGTATTCTAAATTCAGTTCCGTTGAATTATTTCATCTTTTCAAGCCGGGAATAATGGTTCAGCGGCAAAAGCCTTGTCAACAGTTGCAGTTGATATTTAAGTTGAGCAGTTGGAAGTTATAGTCCTGCTTCTCGCTTCATAGACACATATGTGAGCTGTCAAGCATCGCTGGGCTATCGGTGTACGAACTTAAAGGCAGTGTAGCTGTTCCTCTCAATATGGTCTAAAGTACTTTATATTTTCTTTGTAAGGCCCGACGTTTACCTTTGTAAAATTCCGACTGAGTAGCAGAATAGATAAAAATTGCTGCCTTCATCACGTGAGTATTCGCGAGTATTCGCGAGTTCAAGTCTCAATGTGATTAAGCTTACTTTGGTCGCAGGTATGGTGTGTGCACAATCGTGGGTTGGTTAGGCCACGCCCATCTCCCTATTGTTTTATTTTTTTTTACTCTTTTCTGAATGTCGCCGCGTTAGACGTATCTGGGACATAACCTGACAGATTGATCATACATACAAGAATCAAGTAATAAGCGATCAAAATACAAGTATCTTTTCACTTAAAATAGTCTTACGCAGCTTGGAACACAGCGAGTTTTTAGCTACACTAGTAAAAACGTGTTGAGCAAAAAATCTGAAAATCGCAAAAAAACGCCTCACTGAATGCTCAATTCCACCGTCAGCCATATCTACCTACTGTATAATACAGTATTAATTTTCCTAATCGTTATTGGGAAGCAACCTTTTGCATATATATATACTTTTTTTTTTTTTTTTTTTCTTAGACATCATAATTTCGATCAGATAAGATAATTAAAAAATTTGAATTGTGTATAAATCCAACTACCCCTACAGCAAGGCATCATTTAACTTGTGCGAACAGAACAGAGAAGTGATTCAATATTCCTTTGATGACTGCTAAAGGTTAAAGCGCAACGACGCCAGCTAAAATAATCAAATTATCCTTATCCTGATGAAGGGCACTTACGCTCTCTTTGGCTTACAACTTTACAGTTTTGAGTCGTTAGAGAGCGTTATCCGTTTTCCTTAACATGGGTTTTCCACCAATTAAACAGCAACAGAAAAAATTGGAAAAATATATAGTTAACGGAATACAGTTGTAACATTCGCTTGAATTAAGCGCCTTGCTTATACCTTACGCTACTTTTCGTGCGTGTATGTTAAGTTTGCACAAAATTATACATGACCCAGAAGAATTCAAGATGTAGGTCCACCTCTTATTGTATCCACCGATTCAGAATAGTTGTTTAAGTCGACTTTAGATTGCCTGTCCGTCTGTCTTCCCTTATATCCGCCTGAAGTCTAATCACTTCTGTAACAGAAGTTCAGCACACTCGCCTACGTTGATCCAGAAATGAAAACATATAGGATCGAATTATTTTCCCGATCTAAGTTTCTATTTTGAAAAAGTAATTTATTAAGAGCAATTTGTGCTTACTTGTAATATTTCTCGGCAAAGGTGGGTAGGAAATAGTATCTAGGCACAATAAATGAATATAAGAAAGTTTCATGAAATAGGAAAATCATTTGGACCTTCTTCATCGACTATTACAAAAAAAAAGGTTTCATGTGGCAACAAATGTTAACTTTTTCCAGTGATTTGTGATGAAAAGTGGTCGCCAATAGCCATTTAACATATAAATTTACAATACTAAATTTAGACCACATAGGCCCATTTTTCGTACTTTATGACGATAATACATTCGGAACCGTTTCGGTTCGCAAACAAATTAGTTTGATCAAAGTTGGTCTAAGTCGGTTCATATTTTAATATCGGTTCAAATTTTGATATTTTATAGCGAAAATGGATGAAGAATTGTTTTAAGCCATCTTCAATAATGGAATTTCAACTACTCCAAGCTTTCTATTTCAAATTTTTTATAGTCGTATAGACAGAGCTAAATATAGTTAGAAACTTGCACTGTTCTAAAATGTACAGAGTCCCTAAAATATATTTTCAGCTGTTAGAAGTTATAAAAAGATGACGATTTGCTCCTCCCTTTCGCTACCATGTGATACCCGTGTATAAGAATTGGACAACTGCACAACCATATATACACAATTTTAATAAATACTAATGAAAAAAAACATTGTACCCATACGGGTACAATTAGGTAAAGGTCATGATATTTGTGAGAAGTAAAGAAATGCTTTAGTATGATTTAGTAAACACTAGAAAACACTTTTTTTGCGCACACGGGTAATGCATTGATGTTTTACTTTATTCCTATAATACAACTATGTGTATAGTTTTTTTTTTTCATTTCCATACAACTTGAACGGATTATTTTGCCCAACTGCCATATTACCAGCAACCGAATGTTCCCAACTCATCACGGTCGGCATAACACTTACTGGTCGTTCATATACTTTCCAGGCTACGGCTACTCCTTGTTTCGCACTCATCCTCTTCCCATTTTTTTTTTTTTTTTTTTGCCTCAGTTTAAGCTAAGAAGTATTTTCGACCTAAGACACTATTAGCCTGAAAGCGAAAACCCAGCTTATGATTCATTTCACTTTACATCATTTCATTCATTAGATTTTCTTACTTGGCTTTATTTTTTTTATCATAAATTCTTATTAAAAAATAATAATGATAATAATTATATGAAATTTTTAAGATGCATGAGGGAACAGACATTTCATTTTCATTGGGATAGGTTCCGTCCACATATATATATATATATATATATGTATATGTATTTATATGTAAAAAGAACAAAAAAATAAAACAAATAAACAAACATTAAAATGTCTGGTTTATAGAACACAGACAAGGCAGGACATTAATAATAACGAATGTATTGAACTCTAAACACAAGTGTTAATGACACTCGCGTATACACGCGCGTAGTTTTGTCTCTGTTCTCTGCGCTTTTATTAAATGGCGTGTCATCACCCTCCCAAAAAAAAAAAAAGAATAAAAAAAAAAAGTTACTAACAAAAGTCATTAAACTTTACAGAAAATGAAAAGATATTGGAAAGGTTATGATACGACGGTTACGATACGATGGATATGACGGATACGGCGGCGGCTATTAAATATTAGTCTAGAAATTGCCATAATCATGTGAAATTCTGCACATTGTAGTTGTAATACTTTTGACCCCAACTGTATAAATGTTTACATATTACATATACATACATACATACATACATAC
>NW_023998422.1:8513571-8638324 GCF_014805625.2 Glossina fuscipes
CACCCGCAGCAGCGTCAGCAGCAACAACAGCAATTGCAACAAAAACAATATGTAAATATATTTATATATATATATATATGTACATATTTAGAGAGAGACAGAGCGAGAGAGATGCCGTTCACAGTAACAAGTTAACGACCCTTTGCAAGGCCGTAGAATCTTCTTTTTTTCGTAATTTTCTTACTATTACTTTTTTTGTTGTTGTTTTTTTTTTTTTGTCTTTTTTTCTCTCCGATATTTTTATACAATTCATTGTATATATATATATATATATTTGGAATCTCTCTGTGCTTTGATAAATTTAATCATGCGCCGCTCTGCACACACACCTGAAGTGTGGGTACATAACGCCATAGTTGGGGCCGTTTGGTTGGCTCATCTTTGGCTGAATCTTTCACTGGTTTCGGATATACATAGCTATACTGTTTTACTTTAAACGAAAGACTTTGTTCGTGTTTCGTGTCTGCCTGCCGTTTAAAGTCATTACTATATGTTTGTTTGCATGTGTTTGTATATGCCGTGCATACAAACTATATAATGGGATGCGTTTGACCTGCCTGACTGACTTATGTTTTGTAACTTAACTTAAAGGATGGCTGGCTGGCTAGCTGTCTAGCTAGCTAACGTCAGTCCGGTAAATGCCTGAAAAAGTCACCGAACCTTCGAACCTTGATTAGTTACCGTTACCTGTTCAAATATATATATATATATATTTTTATTTTTTTTTTTTTATATTCTAAAAGCAGTTAAGCACATGCTTTCATTTCATTGTTGCTGTAGCCTGCATTAGGGAATTTCCTTAATAATCCACCCGAAAAACCATAAAAGAAAACATTCCGTCTATCCTTCAGAGCACACATTTAGACATAAATATATATAGGAGTATGTGTGTTTAAATATATACACATTTATGGGATATACGTCTGGGTGTATTTGTGTGAAAGTGAAATGTTAACAAACCCTAGATTATTCACTAAAGATTGACTTGTGTGCACTATACGGTCACGTATCTTGTTATGATTAATAGTTTCTGTATACAACGAATAACGTACCAAGCGACTGGATAACTGACTATATAGTATACCATAGCTGGCTGGATGGCTGGCTGGCTGGCTGCCTGCCTGCCTGCCTGCCTGCCTGCCTGCCTGTTTGGTTTAAATGCTTCGCTGGATTTTGTGTATCCTGTAGGTCTTTAAACAGAAAATTTTTAAGTAAATTGTTCTGTAACTTTTATGTTGTTTTTATTATACATATTGTTGTTTTATTTCTGTTTCAATTTCAAGGCACTGCGTTCCTTACTATTTATTGTTGTTGGTTTGCTAGCTAGCTATAGCTGCTGTTGCGTTGTTGTTATTTATATATATGTATATACACACACATACACAAACATACATACACACACACTCACGGGTACTTAAACTTTTTCAAGGCTATTTGATAATTTTTTTTTTTTTTTTCGTTTCTAGTTTGCTGTCTGTTTATCTGATGTTGAGGTAGAGATTTTCGTTCATGTTTGACTGTGCGGTGCATGCATGTATTTGTGTAGCCGTATTAATATTTTGCGAGAATACTGTTGTTTTGTTTTTTTTTTTTTTTTTTCTTTTTACATATATATATATAAATTTTTTATTAAGAGAAGCATTTATTTATTTATTATTATTTTTTTTTTTTTTCGCTTCAATTTTATCAGCAATCGTTTCGTGTCGTGTCAATTTGTTCGGTGGGGTTATTGACTTTCTTCTTGTGAAATTCATGAAAATTAATGTGTGTGCGCTTTTGTAATTAAGATTTAATAACAATAATAATAATGACGTCACTTCCTAAAAAGCTTTGATTCACATGAGCACAAATTCGTCATACGTTTACTTTTCACCGTAGATTTAATAGATAGATGCGAGCAGATTGAAAAAAGGTAAGAGGGAGAGAGAGAGAGAGAGAGAGAAAAAAAAGATGAGAATTGGTGAGGATTGGGGTGGTGCTGTAGATGTCCAGATGGGTTGGCAGAGGATCGGAAGGTTTATTTATTGTTACTGCTGCCACAATTAACTGGAATTATGTAAATTCACTTGTGAACTCTGAGAGTAATTAAATATTTGCTACATGTGATGTACGTACGTACATACGTACGTGTATGCGTATGTGCCTGCGAGGCAGAATATAAATACATACATATCGTGTTATCGTTTTCAGAAAGGTGGGCTCGCTTCAGCAACAATTGAATACCAAATTAACTTTAATTCTTTTCTCTGTTTTTTTTCATTCCGTATGCTAACCATTAATTAATTAGTATATACGCTTCAAAGATCCCGTTAAGTATATAAAGATTATTATTGTTATTGTCTTCTTTTTTTTTCCTTTTGGTCATTTGCTCACATCGTTAATTGACAGCAAATGACTTAAAAGTTTATATTTAGAATTTGAAATACTTATGATTTTTTGTGAAATTATTCTGGAGTTGTTTATGGTTATCTTTCGTAGTCAACCGGCGTAAATTTCTTTTAAATAAATTAAAATTTATGGGTTTACTTTTTGCAAAGAAATAAAGTTAAACGCGCTTTACACATAAGTTAACTTTTGCAAGAGCAATTTAATAAATAAAAAATTCATAAAAATTCATTTTCTCAACCCCGAGGCAATTAGGAAAGAAGAAGTGAACCTAACTAAATAAACACTGTTCTATTCAATGACTTTTGCTACATTTTCAAGAATTTATTTATCTCTCTTTGATAGAACTATAAAAAGCCTTAAGCAAATCCAATTCGTCCAAATGGTTATTAAAGGCGTTCTAAGCTAACTACATACACCCTACCCTACTTATAGTATGGGGTGCATTAAGTTCGCGTGGTATGTGGAACAATCCGCAGGAATTAAGTTAGACCCATGTGTTATGTTCCCAATCGATCCAAAGTCATTTTGTGAATCGATTTACTTCAGCATATTTGTCCGTGAGTCTCTCCGGTTTCTATGCGTCTATCCTTGTGTTGTCTCTCGCTATATTTTGGATCACGGATCACGATTTTTGAAATATTTCGACGAAATTTTGTATACTAACGTATGTGGGTCCAAAGACGAGCGCTATTGAAAATGGATACGATAGGGCCATTTGCACCGATCGAATTAGAATTAGTTTGTGAATCGGTAATTATTTGCCTGCCTGTCTGTCTGCCCATTTAATTTATTCCAATCTTTAGTCATGATATTCATGATGTTTTGATGAGTTCGGTATATTGATGTCTTTTCACTCGAGGTATTAAAAGTGAATTGTATCGGAACGTTTTTATGATTTATAATTTTCAACGCTTGTCGACAAAAATAGCTGAGTAGTAGTAGCATCTCGGTTGTGACAAATTTACATCAGTTAGGTCGATTTTTTAATCGTTCTCCTAAAAAACTGCTCCTCCGAAAAGTACGCCTTTATACGGTAAAACATAAAGAAGCCACACACTTCTGACCGTGACCGTCGAGCGCCGTTTCAAAAGTGCCAAGTTCGATGCATATGCTTATGATCTTCTGTTTTATTTGAGTTGTCATAGAACACAACACTCTATCCGTTTGTCCCGGACCGTTGCCCAATTAACTATTTCACAATAGACTATAATTTCCCATCCAAATGGGAAATGTTATCCTTTTTTTTTTTTGAGCTCTGAGGAGAAGCATGCAATACTGAATTATGAGACCAACCCGTCAAAAACCACCTATGGTGTGTGAAGTTTTTCTACTCTTTTGCGGCTTACTTTCAAGCCAGCAATTACATTGTTTGGGTCTTTATCTCGTCAGAATGTTAACGGAAATCGCTCTAACCGCATCCTTCATACACGGCATGAATCTGAAGCTTGCCACAAAGTTCGCATTCTCTAAATACCGCTAGTCATCTCAGTGCATTTCCGTTAACAATCGTATCTTGAATAAAATAAAAACCGGTTTCGAGAAGAAACAATTGCATCTATTTTGCAATATATTGATCAGGTGAGGTCCCAGGGAGACTGCGTCCCTAAAAGACGCCTTGAGAAATCAAGTGCTTGCCATTAAATACCCTAAGCCACTTCGTTTAATACAGTTACGAATATAACGACGTGAGATTGGACCCAAGAAAACAAGACAGCCAGACGGACAGATGGGCACACAAGCTTAGATTGATTCAAAAATGATTCTGAATTAAAGGTGGATCTACATCAAGTGCTTCTGGGTGTTGCGTACATGCGCGACAAATTTAATGTACCGCAATACCACAAACGGTGTAGGGTGCAAAAAATATATATTAAGCTTTGAGACATATCGTCTAAGTAAGCCACGTTGTCAATCGGGCTCGCATCGTATTCTAACCTAAGCTAATTTAATATAAATTCTCTCGTTGTGTGCCAGCAGTTACCCAAAAGTTAGTTAGATAGTGTATTATATGTAAACAAAAGATTAACCGTTATTAGTTCAAAGTGTCTTAAACGAGTATTTGTTTTTTTAAGTTTCTATTACGTTTAAAAGTTTAGTTTTAATTATAGTGTTTTGTTTGTTTGTCGTAGATCAAAATAATATGGAAAAGAAAACAACATATTTTTTTTTACTGCGAAATACAATTTCGTTATTGTTTTCATTTTTATTGCACATAAAAATTGCGCGTAAAATGCATGCAATAATATGGAAGTTTTTTGCAACGCAACTGACATCGAATTGCTGTCTGTTTGTCGTCGCCGTTGTCGTCGTCGTTGACGTCGTTAATACCTCTAAATCGATGTCGCAGAGTTTAAGTGCGAAAACAAAATAAAACAAAATAATGCAAATAGCAAAACAAATAAACGAGATTAGGAAAGAATGCATGGTACGGTGGAAGGGCCAGACGATAAACCTTTTTGATATTCGCAAAACTTTTCTTTTTCTTTTTTCTTTTTTTATTAGCAGTTAAAGAGTTTCTGGATAATGAAAAATATAAGCTTAAACTTTAATAATTCCATTTTAACTTAACAAGTCTCCCTCCAAGTTCGAGATCTTGAGTGACTTTAAGAGGGAAATATCAGTCCACAGGGTCTTCACATTGTATGATTCACAATGCAATAGCGAATAAACTGCAAAAAGATAAAAGTTTATGGCGATTGGTATAATGGTGGGTGTAGTCGCTTCGTAGTCTGCCGTCCTTTTCTTCCTTACACTAAATTTCTAATTTTCCTCTATGCAATTGAGTTGCATTTGCAACTAGAGGCCGAATACCGCGCTTAGACCTTATATCATTACTAGTCCATTCTTCTTCAACAAAAAAAAAAAACTGATCTTTAATTTCTTACACCCATCACCGATGGATGGGTTTGTTGTTGTGATAACTGTTCTCTCCTTCGTAAAAATGAATATATCGCTTACAGATTTGCAAATCAATTTGGAAGTGACTTAGACTATTCTAAGGACACGCCTACCACGCGTACACACCTATGCGATAGAATCTTTTGTTTTGAAAATAGAAAAAAGGCTGCCGCGTCCACTCCACACTACACAGCAAGAGGATTTAGTTCGTTTACTTTTTTGCCTCTTTTACGATAACGTTGGAGGGATATAAAGGATTCGATCGCAGTTGAATACAATTTTCTTACTTGTTCATATTACCAAGCAGCTTTGATACCCTACACAGCCTGTGGTGAGGGCTATGTTAAATGTGTAAGGTAGGGCAAATAAGTCCCAGAAAGAAGGAGAGACAGATGAAATTATTATTCTGACCGATTTATGCCCGTCTTCTTGCCTGCCCTTCGGACGACTGTCCTGTGCTTTTGCATTCAAACTACAGATCGCAAATCTTTGAGACATTTTGATGGGATTTGGTACACTGGTCCATGATTCCAATTTAATATAGAAATCAGCCGCACCAAATTTAGACCAAGTTGGCACAATTTTTTTGGAACCACATTTTGTATAAGGGCTCCCATCGAACATGGAGAACTACTTCACATCGCAACAAACTATTATTTTAGATATTTTGTGATGAAAACAAACGATGCAGTAAGTTGGCGCATCTAATGGTTCGCTTTGGCTTTACCTTCTTCTCTTTTATTTAGGATTCTTTGGTTAGAGTTCGCTTACAATTGGTAAAAGACTATCTAAATCTAATCCACAAGCTAATCTAAAGACAAAGGCGGGCATATGTTTTTATTACAGTTGGAACAATTTTTAAGCTGCCGACAGTTTTATCGGCCCGTTAGCCGATTGCTAGCAAGTAGTTTTCTGCAGAATTTTGAAATGGATAAATATGTTGAAAGTTTATTAGCATTTTCGATTTTGCTCTGGAATTGCTACGGCTTTTTACAATCGATAGAAGCGCTTCCAGGCGTATCGTGTCTATAGTTATAATTTCTTAGTGGAGTTAAAGCAACAGTATATGCATAAGACTAATGCCCCGGTTTTATTTTCACCACTGAAAGATAAACTTATACGACCTTTGCTACCGATTTTGTACCACCGACAAGTTGGCATCGCGGGTTCCATTTCCGATTGTTTCTCTATTTAAATGACATTCACGCATACATTTGCAATTTAATATATGCCTCTTTGTCCCCATCAAAAAAAAAAAAAAAAAAAAGAAACGAGTAAAAACATTATCGGGCAATATCTCCTACACCGCTGCGCCTATAATATAGTTGTTAGCCCGGTTTGGTAATAATATACCAAAAGCTACGCGTTATTTTCATGCAAAGGCAATATGCCTTTCGTGAAAGCCCGCCTATTTGCGATGTCATCCAAAAATTAGACCCACTTGGCCCAAATTCGATAAACTTGATTTCTATATCAATTTACTATTATGAACTAATTTTCATCATGACATATTAAAAATGACATGGAAAGATTAGAGAATTAAGAATTACATTGTGAATCGGTTAGCATAATGAAAGCCCTGCTGTGTGTTACATACGTGCGCATAAGCTCATTACAGCCTGTAAAACAAGCGGCGGTGAGGCAGCCAATAGAGAGGGCAATGGGATTTAAATAAACTTTTGCCAGAGGTATAACACACAAGTGCTCAAATACGTTGAAGATGGGGTTGCAGGGTGGTACCTGAACGCTTGATTCATTGGGGTGACATATATATTATTAGTTCATCATACCGGAGTATCTACTGCAACGGAACACTAAGAGCTAAATAGGTACTGGAGAGAGGCTAGATCAGCTGCAAATTGATATTCAAGAATGCATTCTTGATGGGCGATGAGTGATGCTATATTTACTTTGTTTGCTTTCAGTCCTCGTAAATTGAAAACATTATTGTGCGCCAGATGTGCACGCTAATCCCATAAAGACATGTCTGAGTGTCGCTTAGTGTTGGCAATTTCCCAACTGCAAACCTTGAGGAAGGGTTAGATTGTTGAGCATGCCGTCTTAGTTTGAAGACAAGCGTAAATCTCTTATGCAATACTCACATAATATATATAAAAACCTTTAAGCAACTTTCGTAGTGTAGCAGATATCGATATGGGAGTTGTTACAACCATTAAAATGTTCGGGGATACTATGATCCAAAAGCATCTCGTATTTATCATTAGCCTATAAAGCGATACATGAGGCAACGCTAATCTCAGATGATGTTCAGTCGTTTCATTCAGTTGTCCCTTTGGCGCTAACACAGTTTTCTTCGCTTATGTGCAGTTTAAAGTAATTGCGGAAAGCAAACATTTCCGCTTTCAAAGCATAGCCGCTGATATATATGGCGGCATCTATTCAAAATCATAATATTTGCTAATTCTGATTCCATATATAAAAAAAAAAAAAAAAAAACACTCATCCACACTTTCATGTCACCAAAGAGTCATTGAAGCTCTTAGACATTAAACATCTGCCGTCGTCATGTCATTCATATTTATCAACAATTAAGGAAAAAAAGAAAAGAATTCTTTTTCCCATGAGATATTATTTATACATGCATACATGTATGCATATAAAGCAAACGTACCGACACACGCGCGGGCAAATACAGACGCAGACAGTCGGCTATTCATATGGATTCTTACGAGAAATAAATTTCTAGATTTTCCTGGACATGATAAATGACAATGTACGCAATTACCCACGCAACCACGCTTTTAATAGCGATATAATTTATTTTACATTTCCTTACAGGTGCGTTCATTCAAATTTTTTGTCACCCACAGTATTCTTTCTATTAAATGGCGAGCGGTGAGCGACCCAGCCTAATGACCGACCACTCATATTGGACGCTAAACGCATGCAGGCATCTTATGTTTATATGCGTGTATGCATCTAGATATGCATTAGACTGTTAAGTGGGCATATATATGGAAGCCCATCTATAATATATCTACATATCGATACATTGGATATGTTGGCAAGAAGGAAATTTTAGTTTTTTTTGTTTGCTACCTAACTTCCTTCACTTGACTTTACACTTTGACTAGAGTTGGAGATATTGATAGCGAATATTGGCATATTCGTTTTTTCCCACCCAACATAATTAAAAGCACTTACAACACTCTCTGACAGATTTCATAAGTAATGATAAATTCAAACATTTAAACATATGTATGGTTATGTGTAAACATCATGCATGGCTTATAGACACTAACTATGTATATTAAATTTTATATATATATATATACATGTATATTCCAACTAACGAATGTAGGTGTGCATGTGTATAGACAAAATGCGTATCAACAACTTTGTAAACTTCATATACATTATATATTTTTATAAAAAAAAAAAAAAAAAAAAAACAAAAAAAAACAGAAAAAAATGAACAAACACATACGCACTTATATACGCACTAACATATACAAACAAAGTTGTACACGATTGGCAAGCGCGCTCATAATTGCATTTATTTGTTTAAAGCAAGCAATGTTCGATTTTATAAACACACAATAACAACAATAACAACAACAACGAGAATTTCAATTATCGTAATTTGTTATATATGAATATAACGCGTACCTACATACGAATATATATATATATATATATGCACACATACAGATATACATATGTGTATATGCATGCACATGTAAGCGACCGCATGTATGTATATATATTTTTAACTGCCTACATATAATTTTATATGAATTGTTTATAAATGTATTTTATGTCCGTCTAAATATTGGCAAAAATAGTTGTTGGCTTGTGTTCGTGTGCGTGTGTGCGTGTCTGTGTGCGTGCTTTTTTTTGTGGTTTTTAAATAAATATCCGAAAATAGGTTTTTTGTTAATGAAATATTTTCAATGTCAATAACCTCTTTAATAATCTTATCATTTTAAAATAGTGTGTGTGTGTGTGTGTTTTATTTTTATATTTTTATTTAGTTGTTTACTATTTTGTAAAATTTTCAAGTGCAAAACTTATATAGGTGTGTGTATGTGTGTGTGTGTGTGCACATTTTGTTCATTTCATTTAATCTACACGCCGTAATATACTGCTTTGACAGCCTGGTTTGTTAGGCTCTTCGCTGCTGTCGCTTTAAATCATTACTTTGACAAGGATTATATAGTTTGTCTACAAAGAATCTTATAAACTGACATATATGTATATATATATATATATATATATATATGATATATATATATATGTAATATATACATATTATTCTTTACGCTGTGCTCTATAATGCTTATCGTTTTGATAAATTCTCTTCATATTTTTTTTTTCAAATTTTTTTTTTAAGTTCACGGTTAAGTATATTGCTAAGGCTTAAATATATGATACTTAAGAGAATACTTTGAGTGCGACCACTTCCAGTTTTCATTTACTGATGATGACAATGATGAGTAATAAATCTGGTTTATTCAAATTTGAACTAAATCTAAGCATTTTTCAAAGCGATAATCGAAATTTCTCACCCATACACTGAACTCTTAATCACAGTCAATATAACGTAATAATCAGTTAATAAATTCGATATATGGAAATCACTTGATTGCTTGTGGCACATAAGCACTCTTAGGATTGTGAAACCTTATTTGTAGGTGATAAGAAATTACGTTACGTTATTTTCAAATTGCACGTCAATACTTTATAGTATCGACTCGTGTAATAGTGGATTTATCCGCTGGTTACAGCCTTGTTGCAGATTCTACGGTCGAGCATCAAAATTGAATCAAAATTTGTTATAATACAATTTTCTGCTCAATGTAGTGAAGAGATATGTTTAGGTAAAATACGCCCAATTCACTCGCTACAAAGTATTCGTTTTCTATATCTGTTAGGTCAAGAAGAAGGTCGTGGCGTCTTTTCATCCAAGTTCAAAATTGCATTTAATTGAAAACATTGTGTAAAACCGAAATATTTTCTCAGGCCCCGTTTGAAATCAACCACATATCTTTTTGCAGGTTCTGCAGATTGCGAAACGAACGGTATTCTACGGGCCAAGATGGGGTGAATGCGCCAAAATTTATTTGCAAGCGACGCTTTTGCAATTTATTAGTTCTGAACCTTTCATGTCAGTTGTTTGCTTTCATCCAATCAGTGGTTGACGGTGGGAAATGGAATCAATGCTCTAACAGGATTGAAGCAAGTCTTCATGCATTATTCGTTTGCCCCGACCTTTACACAAACAAACAATGGGCCCGATCGGCTCTTTGCTACCGTTTGTACATCTACTTCTCCCCTGAACACGATCTGTTTCGCATATTATCAGCGTATGTGATCTACACCTCCCAGCCTCGGTAACGATTCCGCAAATGGAATTCCGCTCGTCTTTACTCACTGTTTATTCACCTCGTAACCAAATACCCCGATATTTATAGTTAGTTTCCCAGACAATGTTCAGCTCCTCCGCGACGTGGCAAAATTGTGGAATGCTGGTCTTCTTCCACTTTTTAACAGTTTCACCGACTTTTTCAACAATTGATCGAGAAGAACGCGACGCGTTTTTCACAGCAAAATTTCCAGAGCGGAAATGAGCGGTCGATTTTTTTTGTCATCTCACTCCTCACGAATTTCTTCACACGTCTGCGAAGCCCTATCGTTTCGATCAAAGTAGTACCCTAAAATATAGGGAACTGCTTCCGAAATTTGGCTGAGAATTATTTTTGACTGAATAGACAAATGTCACAATGTTTTTTCTTTTTATATAATTATCTATAGACTGACATCTTTCACACCCGCTCTAACAAGGCTTCATAGAATTAGTGTTTCCGGCAACGCATGCTTAACATCACAATGCTTCGTGGCTTGTGGGTTAAATAAGAAGCGCTAACCAGCCTCCTGAGCAGGACAATCCCCTTTATTCACGGGGCTCTATTATGCCCCCGAAGTACAAAAATGAAATTATAGGTGCAGGACATTTCTGCCTCTCTGCATAAGTTGAGGCTTATCCACCATCTCGGCATCGATTTTGCGAGCTGCTTGGACGCGAAGCAACTCCTCAACTTGACAGCCGAAATACTTTAGTAATTCCTTGAATACTATACTTCACTATACGTGAAGTGAATTCTAACACGTAGTGTGTTGCATTAACAACACTGTCAACTGACACGAGTTGAAAAATTAATGAATAACAAGTTAGCAACAACGAAAACTACACGTCTTCGTTTTCGTACGGCCTTGACTTGTGAAATATCTTCCTTTGCCTGTTCCTTTGTCCACGTGCCAAGATCATTTGTCATGTGCATTTCCTTCCTAATATATTTTTAATGTTCTCAGAGACATATCGTCATAGCTGTATTTAGGATAATCTACCCATTATGTGCTATTTCTGTGGTTATGGCCTTCAGGACTCTCCTTAGCTTCTCTATGGAAAGTTTTCCATCGCCCGGAGCCTGCACCGTACCATAATAGGTTTGAATCCTTTTATGGGCGCACTAGAATATACCTTTAAAAGGTTTTTCATATCGTCAACTGCTTATTACACATCCCAAGGTGTTTAGTGTACGCACTATAGATGGAATAATATCTATGATTGTGTGTTGAAAATCATCTTATTGGACCATTTAAAATTATTTATAGGAATGAAAATTGAATCTCGTCTTAAAGATATTGATTGTCGCCTTAGATGTTACATATAACTGGATGAAAGAGAGAGAGAGAGAGAGAGAGAAATGGTATAATTTTCTCTCTGCTATTGTTGTCATATATTAAAACAAAAACTCTAACGTCTCGCATATAAATAATTTCGTATTGTTTGCTATTCTAGACCAAAAAACACTCACCCGGTCATATTAAAAGGCCGATGAATGCGTTTATGGTTTGGAGTCAAATGGAGAGACGGAAAATCTGTGAAAAAACACCCGATTTGCATAATGCGGAAATCTCAAAGGAATTGGGAAGACGGTGGCAATTGCTGGGTAAGGAGGAGAAACAACCCTACATTATCGAGGCAGAGAAATTACGAAAATTGCACATGATCGAGTATCCCAATTACAAATATCGACCTCAGAAGAAACTCTCACGTGCTAGTTCTGCTAATAAAAATAACCCAAATTCGGAAACACAAGGTGAAAACAATGCAGAATTGAATTCATCTGGGTCATCGACGGGCTCTGCCAGTTCATCTGCTGGGCAAAAAAATCATAATGCAAGCGGCGGTAGGGGAGGACGCAAAAAACGTTCTGCAGCTCCGACTTACAATAATTCAACGCATGCTAAGAAACAACGTCACAATAGTACCAAATCAGTCAATTTTAGTACCGACTACGAAGATGACGACGACAATCAAATGGATATCAGCAGTGGTTATTTGAATGCCGCTACCGGCAGTGATTTTTCAATTACCTCAAACAATTTGTACAATACGGACGAATTGAATAACCTGAAGATCGATCCCGATCTAAGCAAGAATGTGATGTTACACGCTAACGCTAATTTAGAAGACAATCTACACAGAATACACCCGCTACCTAGTTTGCAACACTTGAAAACCGAACCCGAAGCGAAATTGGATGATGTACTCAAGTATATGAATCCCGATAATTTCTTTGAATCGTCAGTTGAATTAAAGGAATCAGTTGATTGCAGTTTAGCCGAAATCAATAAACCGCGACAATTACTGACGTTAATAAATCCCTCTAATGAATTGCATAATCAATCAACGACATATGCCAGCGAACTGATTGACAGCACATTCGATACCGATGAAAATGGTATTGTGAACAATGATGCCAATTTACATCCTGCCAGTCAGCAAACAGCTGACCCAATGGAATTTTCGGACCTCAAATTTTCCATATTTAATAATGACACTTTGTCTGGAACTCAGGAGCTGCATACGCAAAATAACAGTAATATACTCATCTGTGATGACATGCTCAGGCTGGACGATGATACAACGCCACATCAACACGATCATCAAGAGTGCTTTGCCACACTGCCATGCAATGAAGACTGCAAAAGCAGAATTAGTAACAGCACTCATAATAACAACAATAACAATACCAGCAACAATAATAATAATAATAATAATAATAATAATAATAACAATAGCAACAATAACAACAACAATAACAGCAATAATAATAGCAGCAATCACCATCATCGTCATCACAATAACCGGTTAACGCCTGGCGATAATGGTCCTTTAACAAGCGGTGCCCAACTGTTTACATTACCCCAGCAAACGGTCACCATGAATATCGAAATACACGACAGCAATGGCAGCCTTCGTTTGAAAAAGAGTGACTCAACATTCCACAAGAATGACACATTGCCCACCGTTAATATACCGTGTGCCACCGAAGATAGCGATTGCTGTATGCTAACGTCAGCGACGCATTCACCTCATCATCATCATCATCACCATCATCATCAGATGGGCTTTTGCGGACATAACGCATTTGGCGGCACCGAGGCGACCGTTAGCAGCATTTGCTCATTTAATAATGGCGATCAATGCGATACCGTTGCTAGCTTGGAACCAACACCAACACCACCACCACTACAAAGTGATCTCAATTATTCTACATACGATACAAACCGAACTCTGTTCGATTTCACTCACGATGACTTGACACCATCGCAATTTTTAAGTAGCCATTTAGAGTTTAACAATCGTTTCGAGTTTCCAAGATTATAAAATATTAAATATTTTATAGAAATTTTAGAAACCCATAAATAATACACATACATAAATACATGTGTGCTTGCTAACATACATACTACACATAATATAAACATTTATATACATAGAAGTAAACACTATATATATTTTAATAACTAAACAACGGATTGCGTAACATTTTTTTATTCAACTTTTTCTATAAATATACAAAAAAAAAAAATCAAAAAAAAAAAAAAACAACAAACATATTTAAAACATAAGCGTAGGATCGTCGTCGTGATACGCGATAATATATTTTATAAGTTTTTAATTAAACAAAAAAAAAAAAGAAGAAAATTAAAATTTAAAAAACTAGTTCTTAAATCCTTAAAAAAGAAAAATATTTTTATAAATGTAAAAATCTAAAAAAAAAAAGATATTTTTATAAAAATTAAATTTAAGGAAAAAATTATTAATTTTAAAGTTAAATGTAAAGAGCAGGAAAAAGAAGGAAATGTTTTATACACACATGTGATTACGTCAGAAAAGAAATTAAATATATTTTTAATGTGAATGTGCGCATATTTATGAGATAGACAAGGAGCAGAATATACAAACATAGTTTTTCTACATTTCTTTAGAGATCTACCCTATATACATATATATATCGCATATATATATATATATATATACATAAATGTATAAATTATATACAAAATATTTGTAGTATGTAAGTTTTAAACATACCTTACCACATACATTTATACATACCTACCATACATCTTTGTCTTCTAAACTTAATTAAAATATAAAAAAAAATTACATACAAATGTTTCATAGAGAAAAAAAAATACAAACAAACGAAAAAAAAAAATATAAAAAATAAAAATAATGATTTTATGAAATCTTCAAATAAATTGAAACAAAAAGCAAAAAAAAAAAAACAAAAAAAAAATTAAACATTTAATGAGTTTCAATTTTGCATCGGACATATCAGATAATTTTAGTGTGTACTCTTGAATTTCATATTAGAATGTCAAGTCTTATGTGCCTAAAACCGGATCGATCACTTTTGCTCTCACATTAATAAAATTAACTCCCATGCTATAAAATTGCATGCAAGAAAAAAGACTCAAAAAGTTAGTGTTTTTGAATAAGTGCCTATGAGACGATCGCGAATTTCAGACCACTTGTTGATTGTTCAGAGTTGTAATTGAATTTGGTAACATCTGAGAGTAATTAAATGAGTGAGACCGAATTTGCTAACATCTGAGAAAACATTGAAAAAGTTAGTCTCAATTTGTTCACAATCGCCTGTTGCATTGAAAAATCGAGTCTGAATTTGGTAACATCTGAGAGAAATTAAATGAACAAGCCCGAATTTGGTCACATCTGAGAAGTTTACAACACGGTTCTCTGTTCTCTCGATACGAAGCAGGAGGTTGTACCTCCTTCTAAAGGTATCTGATGAAATTGAAGGAATTACATGGGACTACGAAGTGCGTATGAATATATTTTACAAATACACGCAACCGGCAAAATAAATTCAAAGAGTTTTACGACTTAATGCAGGAACTTCTAAAGCAGCACCAAGAGCCATCTAAATTGCCAAAAGATATATTAAGAACTGCTTTGGATACTTTTTCCAAGGCTTCAACGAAATTGAAGATATCTCTGAATTGTTTGAGAACCTTCGAGAAATTGCAATATTTGTAAAGCGTTTGGATAACAAAGATATGGCATTAGGTGAGCATGAAATTCTTCTTCGCTTTCTCGAATATATTTATAACAAGGGCCGAGCATTGTATTGGAAAAAACTTTGCAAATATTTGTACATTTGTTTTAAAAAAAATTTTTTTTTTTTTATATTAAAGATCCCTGCATAAACTCTCACCCGGATGAAAATTTCAATTGCTTTTATTTTAGACAGGGAGTTGGCTATAGTTTATATTTATTTATTTATCCAAACAAGCTCCATGTAAGGCTTTTTCTCCGTTGGCTGCAAACCTGCTACTGTATAGTAAAGTAGTTAAGCGCGCTACTATCAACTATGATTGCCGTGTGGTCGTAGCTGGATGCGGCTGGCCTCTATCCCTCTCTCTTTCTACCTACTTATTTGAAATCATCACCGTGAACTCATCATGTGGCTTCTCACGTCTAACTGGTCATATAAAAAATAATTAAATATTATTGCTCAATGCGGTTGCTTTGGGCAAATTGGGGAAGATTGCATTCCGAAGATGGCGCTGCGGCGTTTTTTGAAAATAAAATTTCGTGAAATATTTTACGCAGGCAATTGCTTAGGAGGATTGCTGCAAAGATTCAAACTTTCGACAACGAAGATGAAGATTACCTTATAAGCGATTGCTTAGGGCAATACCGGGTCTAACCTTTATAAAAACATTTAAAGTTTCGTCAACGAAGATCGGTAAAAATTCCACGCACACGAAGGAAATTAGGAAATTGTGAAACCCAAGTTTTCGAAAACGAAAAACGCTAATGGCTTACTGGTCTCATCAAGAAATCGATGGCATCATTGCATTTTTTTTACTTTTGGCTTTTATATATATAGGTCAAGTTTTCGCAATATTGATTGGTTGTTTCCGTATCAAAACCAATAATGGCCCGTTAACAAGGTAAATTAACACCTCCGGTCAGGTCAACCAATTGAGGCCCTATATGAAGAACGTCGTATTTTTTTGCCAGAAGATGACAAACTAGAATCATTAATGGCAAATATTATGTCTGGCGGCATTGCGTAAATTGGAGGAGATTGGTTTCAACGAGACGTTGTCAGAAGATTTGAATGTTTTATGTTTATCGGAACGACTACTTTTCACAAAAAGATTGGAACTTTTGCGAACGAAGCGCCGGACCGACATTTTATAAAATGATTTCTTCTTACGACTTTGCATGCAAAAGTCTACGCAATCACCGCATGTGCCTCTGAATCCTTAAGAACGCAGTGTAGCAAAGAGTGGATCCGCATATACTCCGACAGCCAAGCCGCCTTTAAGGCCCTAAATGAGCGAATGATAACATCTGGAGTTGGAGTTGGAATGCCGTCAAACACTGAATGAGCTAATCAGGCCCAATATAGTGCACCTAATATGGACGCCTAGCCATTCGGATGTTGAGGACAACGAAAGGGGTGATTGCATAGCCAACAGGGCAGTCCGAGGAGCCTAAGCTTTCCGTGGCGTACCAAGAAATCACATTAGTAAGCTGCTATCACATTAAGCATAGAATAAAGCGAATTGCCGTTGGAAGCAATGTGTAAGACAACGGCAGGCGAAAAGATTCATTTTGTAGCCGGCTTCTACACGGATCATAGTTCCCTTAGGAAAAATCTACAAACATGGGTTTACAGTGGATACCGTTTCATGCAGATTCTGCCAAGGGACGAGTGAGACGTTCCATCATATTATACGTGAATGTGAGACCATCTGAAGAATCAGACACCTTGCGTTTGGCAAGGGTCAAAGAAGGTGGCGGAATTCATAACAATCCTAAAGCTGGAGGGCTAGGGGCGTGGCCGTGTACAATATATTTTCTAGGCCGCAGTTGTTTTGCCCACGTAGTTAATAATTAATAATACGACTTTGCATAATGTAGAAAAAACAATGTTAAGATAGTAACGTGGAGTAGTTCAAAAGATTTCATTACAAGCGAAAAATCCTTCGCTGGATGTGCTAAGCTTGTGCACAGATATTTTCACGACAAATATTTTACTGAGATAAGACGGATCTATCTATCAAGTGAATTATTTAATAGGACTATTTGTCCTAACATTTAAACCACTTACACTCCATTTCCGGTTGTAATTATGCCTACGTGTGTTGGACGCATTCTCTGAATGATTGGGAATTTAAAATCGAAACAAGAAACCATTGGTTCGTGGAAAGGGATGTGCATCCCTTCGTTAAAGAAATAAGTTTATCGATTAAATATATGTGAAGATCGTATGACTATCACATCGATGTTGAGAAATCTGTAAGGGAGACTTTCGTGATATATTTTAAATGAATGCTTCCGTTCTCCGACAAGTAAAGGACATTTTAGCATCCGTAACAATTATTTGTAAAATAATCATTCAAGTGTTTTTACAAAATCTCCTAAACAAAACTATGCTAAATAATTTTTCAACATTTAAATTAAATTTCTATAGATCGTTATTGTCATGTATGTACATTATGTTACAAAATATTAGCAATGTTATAATGACAAAGTTGTATTCGCATAAATGAAGATAACCTAATTAATAATAAGTTTGGCAACACTTACTTAGTTAACGTTATCTCTACCGTTAATGACTTACGTTCTTTATGAAATCAACCGTCACGCAACAAATGATTGCGAGCTATCTTGCATCACCAATCATCATCGTCAAGTGATTTTATTTAAATTGATTTATTTATTTTATTTATTTTTTTTTTATAAAATTTAAAAAATTTAGTTTTAACAAGCATTTATACAATTACACAAAGATATATATATATGTACGTATATATACGTTCATATGTATAAACCGGAAGGAAGAACAAAAAAGTATTATTTCTTTTTTTTTTTACATATTTATTAACCGATTCTTTGCAGAATTTATAAGCAAACGTTTATTCTCTAACTTAACCTAAATACACATATATATAAACAAATGTATATATATATACATATATATATATACATTTAAAGCCCATTAACATGTATACACGGTAGCAAAAGACAATTAAATGCTAAGAAAATGAAAGGATTTTTTTTTTTTTGTGCGTAATAAAATTTCATACGAATGGAAAAACGGTATGCGTGCACATATACGTATACACATTAAGTCCATTGGAAAATTCTGTCCATTCCGGTTCAATAAGTATTCATGTGAGGCATATTTGGGTCTTGCTTTTTATCACCGAATGTCTACCTGCGGATTATTGATATTAGTATTAAGTGAGACAGGATTGTGTATTCATGGCTAGCTAGTGGCATTCACGCCATTGTATTTTGTACGAAAGCAAAATGCCACAGAAGCATGCAGAAATTTATTGAAAGAATTTGGTGAAGTGGTACCCTTTCTGATATAGAACATGCAGAAGATCGTTCGAGAAATTTCATATACTTAATTTTGACCATTCTGATGAACGCCTTGGGCGACTACCTTTGATCGATACTGTCAAGATCACGTTAGAGGAAAATCCTTCTTAGACAATCTAAATTCGAAGATCGTTCAAAGAAATCATTTCGGACCATAACCGGAAACTAGAATTTGGTTTTTTGCATAAAACGGACAGAACTTTTCGGTACACCCGTTACTTATACACACGCATATATACTCATGTATATTGTTCGTTTATGATCACAGTGAACTGTTGAATATTTATTGTATGTTTTTATTCTTGATTATCGATTCTTAAGTACACAGAAAAGCAATAGATGTCAAATCAAAAATATTTGAAAAAATAGTAATAATAATAACGATAATAATAATACAAATCAGTAAAAGTGTAACGCATACACATGAAGAGAGTATAAAGATATAGAGAACACAGGGACTGGGAATATAAACTGGGAAGGAATTAAAAAACCTATAAAACTAGAGTTTACATATACATATAAAACACCCACTTGATAAAATTATTACACTATGAAAATAAAAAAAATAAAATAAAAATTTGTTCTTCTTTTTGATCCACATCCACATAAATGGTATCCATGTAAGTAGTACAAAAGTATACATATATATATATATATATAAAAATAAAAACTCATTTACATTACATTAAACAAAAAAAAAAAAAAAAAAAAAAAAAAAAAACAAGTTCACTTTTGTAACAAAACTTAACTTATAAAACTAATCGCTCGCTGCTTGTTATGAACGCGATTCTAATTTTTGATCTCCTTTAATACTAAACTATTAATATCTTTCCTTGGCCATCTTTTTCTGCATATCGATTTGAGCCGTAGCCAAATAATTATTACCTTCCAGGTGTAAAGTACTTTGTCGGTGAGAGTTACGTATCAAGCAAAAGACAGATATTAAGAGCAATAAGGCACCGATGGCGAAAAAGATAATCGTCAATATTACACGTATCTTAGGCGGCACGGTGGTAGCGAAATTCATGAGATCTGTAATCTCATCGGGCAAATAATCGATGCCTTCTTCAAACCATAATATAGGGAAAATAATATCGGGAAAGTTGGCAACTTGTTTAATATCGAATACTTGACTAACAGCCAAATTAATTTGAACGCGGGCTCTGGCCCTTAACGTGGTGCCCATAACCTACAAAAGAAAGAAATGCTCATATAATACTCTTCTCTTTTGCATTCTTTTCCGCAAAAAAAATACGAAAACCTACCGGCTGTACATCAATAAACAATTGATGTTTTTCTTTTTCGGGCGGCGAAATACCCTCAATAGCAGTACGTAAACTATCATCGGCTAAATAGAAATGTGGGAAACTCAACATTACCGGCGAGTCTGCAAAGCGAAACGCAAAGGAAAGTAATGTTATCTCAACTTCCTACGATTTTTCTCATTCATTTATATTTACCGTATTGACAAAGGGATACATTAAATAGGCCATTGGGGGCACAACTTGGTTGCCCGGCAGGACAAAAGCACATATTACCGGGATTTCTTTCGACATCAGCGAACACATTAGTGGGCGGTGAAAAGCGGAAACCTTTAACGCCACCTTTCGTTTCGACTTCCTTTTCAAAGTGCAAAGGCATCAAGCGACATAAATCCTTATCGTATATATATAAAATGCGTTGTTCATCGATATGCGGTGGGAAGATCGAGCCATCAGTACCATTCAACGTATTACATTCCTCGGATAACCAGTGAGGCAAATGAGATTTGCCATTATATTTATCGATAATGCCAAATTTCGTTACATCCTCTACGCCCGAAAATATCGTGACGCGATCCTGTATATTTCGTATAGGAATGACTTATAGAAATTTTGAAAAAAAAAAAAAAATGAATTAATTATTTACGTACCGGGGAAGTACCATTTTTGCCATACATCAAACCAAACTCTTCGTAGGGTAGTTTTTGTTCTTTTGGCACAACGTCTTTGGCGAGTTTCAATAGCGGATCCTCATAGCCCCATAGCAATTGCCCCACTGAAACCTGAACGAATGGTTTGATTTTTAAAATATCCATAATGCTAGCCATGGCTAAGCGAAGAAATCTGAATTAACGGAAATGTAAAGAAAGAAAGGAAGATCATAATGTCATATGTGTATTATAGAAAAGTAAAAATGTTGTCTGCTAGAAGGGAAAGCATAAGAATCTGGTAGAAAATATTGAATACGATCGTCTAGAAATGTCCTTTTCTTTGTGACCTTTTTCTTAACAAAGAATTTAGGTCTAAAAGAATATCCCGATCTTTGCCTGTGATTGAAATTCTCAAAAACAAAGATATCCACTCTGACGGAAAGTTCTGCTCGTTCTGCCTCAAAAGTGTGCACCTATTTATTTGACTTGCTCTCTTTTGATCGCTGAATATATACATATATATATATAGCGATCTCATAAATAAACTGATGATGACGTCGACGACGATAACTCGCGTTGGAATTAAGTGATACGAGATCGTACACTTACGGTTAGTGATAAAGTTGATTTCCGCCCTTGTATTGTGCACAGATTCCAAAAAGAAAGAAATGCTACAGAAGTGTGCAAAAAATATTGAATGAAGTGCTACAGTTTCTGACAGAAAGTGGTTCCAAAAATTTCAAATTCCGTAAAATCTTCACAATAATATGCACTTTTTTTCACAGTTTGATCCGGAAGAACAAAGTATTACTCTCGTGTAAAAATTAGAGGAATGGTTTTCAAACATCGAACAACGAAATAATTGGTTGAAATGCGTTTGGGGGCATCGTTTAGGTGGTGCACGGAAACCGGCTTCCGTGTTGGTCCTCGATTCGTTTCGGTGCCATTGGATGCCTTTCCTTCAGAAGGAAATGCGACAAATAAAGTTGGCTCAGGTTATTATTCCAAGCGGCATGACCCGTCTGCTGCAACCTTTTCTGTCAATAAGATGACGAAGGAAGCTATTCGTCGGAAATGAAACGCATGGCTAAGCGACGGTCATCGCACATGTATTGCAGGCGAAATTAGGTCCGTTTATTATTAAACGAGGCTTTCTCGAAAGCATAGGTCTCCCTCTTCCTGGCTAAACAATAATGTTAGTCAATTTGATTAATTTTTTTAAAAGATTCAATTGCAACTACGAGATAATCCCCTAAACCAACATATAATATTCCAAGGTTAAGTAAGTCGTTCTTAACCTATGCCTTCAACTACTGTGAAGCGTTCCAGCTTAGCCAGTTCTTTCCCCCTTAAGCTCATAATACTTTAGGTACTTTATACCCAACCTAGTTCCTACTAAAGACCCATTTAGGAAATTACTAAAGCGTAAGCACCCCATAATCAATTTGGTAGCCATTGTGTGCTGGAAAATGCTATTCTTTCTGAGACAATTGTACTCTTTTTCACTTCATATGTCCTTGGATGCAGACTTTCGCTAAACGAGATTTTTACTAAGAAACGCAAGGTCCGTAATAAATCACAACTTTAACTATCTTAATTTAAGGAAAAAGTCTAGCGTTATATCCCATTGATGATCAGGTGCTAAGCAATGATAGCATGATTTAAGTGAAGCGTTATTGAAATGCATTTCAAGACCTGAGCTAATAACTTAAACAATTAGGAGGATAGAACAATAAAATGTAAGCAAACCAGCTGCCTAGTGAAGCTCAATTGAGAAGCAGAGAAAATATGCGAATATTGTTATATATTAGTTATATGTTTGCTTACAAGGCTTTTTAAACATTAATAACTATTAGAAATAGTGACTCAACTTCCCTTTCATGTTTGCTCATTGAATGATTTGAATCTATAATGAACTGAAGTGCATTTCATTAATAAGATTTAAATGTTAAAAATCGACAAATATCAATAAGCTGTGGTCTAGAAGATTAGAAGCAAATTGTTAAGAGACATTGTTGAAACGCATTGAACTGAAATGATTGTTTGTTCAATTTCGCCATTCATCAGTCCTAACGTCGAATGTCATGTTAATTTAAAATTTTTATTATCTCGTGTATTTTATCCACTCCTTTAGTCTATCTTTTAATAGACAAACACCTTAATTATAATAGATATTATGAGATTTGTTGACGTTGAGCCTATCCGATTGCCTCTTTTCCCCCCTATGAAAATAGGTTGCTTGTGTTGTCCTTACCGTTTCTCGAGAAACGTAGATTTGTTCTTGGCGTTTCCTTCGTAATCAAAGTAATAAACGGTGCTATTGACTCGCCTGCATTACTTGGTAAAATAAGCTTTAATGTCCCTAACCGCTTCTCTAGGCACTTTATCTTGGTTAAGCTTAGTCAGTGTAAATATAATTATGAGCTGTTTAACCCGTTCAGAGTTGTTTGCAAGAACCTAAATGATGTCTATCACTTACTCTCATTATCGGACTCTTTAAAATCCATTAAAGCAACATTGCTTAATGCGCGTAATTTACCTATGTCCTTACCTTTAGCTAGCTCTTAACCTTAAAATGTCACGATGAGTCGAAAATGAATTGTTGTTAACTATTATCGGTAGCCAAGCTTATGCATGTATGCATTGCATTCGCAATTTGGTCCCGTACCGGTTGTGGGTGTGGCTCTATTCTAGCTGTGTACATGCTTTTTCCCTTTTTTTTCCTTCCTATTTGTTTTATTGCACCTACGCTAACTTTTAATATTAATTTATTTAAGATTTACTTTAAGAGTCATTTGAACTTGACAGTCAAAATTTTTAGTTGAGATATTTGCATAAACTGCAAAAGTGGAAAAATTAATGCAAATTAATAATAGTAAGTAAGTATCAGCGAAATGTTATGTTTATTTCTTGGGCATACTTCGGCGACAACCAAACTTGTGCAGGCTTAATTGCTTTTAGAGTGAACATAATAAGGTATTAAGAGATAATATATTGGAATATAAAGAGGCTTGGACACACCACGTGTTCACTTGCTTCAGCATCAATCTTATAGTGAAAAAGTTAAAAAGATGAACACAATTGGAATTAGCGACGAAATTCTGTGATTTTTTTATACTAAAAAGTGGTGGAAGAAAAAATTTAGTTACGCGAATTTATTAATAATGAAATTTCATCACTACAGGCAACAGTTTGTCTGTCGTAGGCATAATTTGGAAGCACTACATACCTCGCGATTGTAGGATGATAAGGAAAATGTCACTAACATGGCAGAGAGAGAGAGAGTCAGGTTATTGAAAATAAAATTCGATGTTAGATATGCATATATATATATATATATATATATACATTTAAATATACATATCGATATAAACTTTTGTATTAAATATGTTAATAATCACATTACCTGGCCGCATGTTTACTCTGCGAGGTAGCACTCAGCATTGGTATATTAGGTACTATGACTACATCATCATCGGAACCAGCCGATAATTCTTCACGGAAGACATAGATTTTTCTTACATTATAGCTCAGCGTGCCATTCTCATTCTTGACTATGTTCACCTTTTCCCATGACTCTCTAAAATATTACACAAAAATCATGTTAATTAAAATGAAATTAAAAAAGAAAACAGAATTTATTCTCGCTTAACATTATACTTACGTGTAGACATAAGGACCGACTTCGTTTACAATTGGCTTAGAGCCGTTGCTTAAAAATTCATTGGCATTCGTTACGTTATAAACGTAAACCGATATTTTCGGTTCTACCGGGGGCTTTGCCCACCAGCCATATGTCTGACCACCTGGTCGTAAAGCCACTTGATAGTCAACCACCGCATTGATTAATGTGAAGAAATAACAAACAACCAAAATGCCCAGTATAAGTAATAACACGGAAACGGCTATTGTGAACCCTGATGTATGACAACGAAATCAAGGCAAGGCCAGCGAAAAAAAAAAAAAAAAACAAAAGACAAAAAAAAAATAAATAAATAAATAACGTGGAGAAAAACGTAAGAGACAAAGAAAATTTTATATAATTAAATGTATTAAAAAAAAAAAAAGAAAGAAATACCGGGAAATGTGAGTGATTATCCTATAATCAGATGAAAGTGGATACACACATACATACATACATACATACATACATACATACATTTTTAAATTACATATATATATACCCACATACATACATACGAACATATTGTCTATATATACATATATATAATTGAAGTGAATATGTACGTGTGTGTGCGTGTATGTGAGTCTTATACCTACAAATTAATAACTGTTTACGTATCTACAAAAGCATTTAAGCAAACAATTATAATAAAAAAAAAAAATAAAAAAATAAATGAGAAAAAAATATGGTTTTTATTGTAAACTTTAATTTAATTGTATAGCAAAACCAACAATAAGAACAACAACAACAACAACAGCAACATTAACCACAGCAATAATGATAATTCAATGACCATTTTGATCTTAAAACGACACGTTCATCATTCAAAGTTGCATATAATTCATTAACGAGATGTGTTAAAAACGTAAGAAATTGCCATCGGTGTTGTTGGTGTTTTTGTCGCAATGGACGTTCGCTTTTCTTTTTCTCTCTCCGCTTTCAATTCATTTATTACATTGTTTTTTTTTTTTTTTATTTTTATTTTTTTTTTATACATGTATATATGAAAGACAATAAGAACAACAACAGCAACAACGATAATAATAAGAATGCAAAGAATTTTACAGAACAATAAAACGCTTACGCAGCCTTTAGCTGTATGTTGACTCGAATATAAATCATATTTAATTAAAAAATTGTCAAGATGAAGATTTAAGATGTGAACGATGAACGATGAACGTGCCCATACTTATCCATACTTATCCGTACATATATTATTGTTTATGCAATTATATGACTAAGTAGGCGTAAATGTCTATAAAACTTTCAGAAAAAATTTTGATACGTAAACGCACATGCATGCCTTCCTGCATACGTACATAGATGAATGCATACATGCACGCATGCAAATTCGTTTTTAAGTAATTATTGTTGTTGTGAAGTAAGCTTTTCCTGTTTATGAAAATTTCTAAGAAAAATTTACAATACAAACGCGATACACAAACACATATGCATAATTTAGACAAATATCGTTCGTCTCCATCAAATTCCACCATTTTTTATTCGATCAAATGATTCATAATAATTAAAATGTGCAACAATTGCCACTAATTCACTTGAACATGTTGTTTGTCATTTAATTCATGGCAGAGCAATTAATTTGCTAAATCGATAATTTTCATATAATTAATCAAAGTCTAATTTCTAGGTGATAGTTAATCATTCACTAAATTTCTCTAAAAATAAGAAAAAAAAAAAAGAAAACGGAACTTATAACTAACATCTATTAACTGACCTAAGGCGAAAGGAAAAAGAAACAGATAAAGTTGAACAACAGCAGCAATAACGTCAGAGATGATACATAAGATTGACTTTCCTTCAGGTCTTTTATGAGGAAATGTATCCGAAAAATATGAAATACACATAGATAGATAGGTGGATACGTGGATAGGTGGATGATTTAAATCAATTTTTGGTACCAATTTTCGTCATAAAATACAAAAAGTTGGACTTTATTCTCATGTAAAGGTTTACTTTCTCTAAAAACATTATGTGCGAGTAGAGTTCAAAAAATAGTTGCATCTCATCTATTCGCTCAGTATTCATTTATTTTGCTAAGGTCGAGTTTCTTCTCAAAAAATATGAAAAATTGAAATTGTGCCGTTAAGAGAAAAGTTATGAAGACTTCGTGATTCCATGGGTCAGGGTGTTTCCATCTTCATTAAAACATTTCGAAAATAAAAATCTGTAAATAGAATACAAAAATACATGGGCAGACATAAAGTGGACAGACGGAAAGACATGCATAAATCAATTTGGAAAATGACTCGGAATTGCTTGGTATAATAAGTCAGCGAGTCTTCCTTAAGTTCTTCAAGGAGTTGGGTACATTCGCATAAATTTAATACATCCTGTGCCGCAAGTGGTGTAGAATACAAAGAATATTTTCTTAATCACTAATGAGTGTCAGTAAGGAATTAAGAGATAAAGTTGGCACACAGGAGGGGTCTTCTACATATGTACCGTTCTCAAAAAATGTAGAGAACTTGTATAGGTTATATAATGATTGCTCAGCAGTGGTCTCTGAGTATAAAAAGAGATTTTCGATGAGTAGAATGAGGCATATTCTATGGATAAGAATACGTGGAAGATGCCTCCTAAACATATGATCTTTTGGTTGGATTTTACTGCATCTGTCCTTGTTTCCTCGATCCTTACAGTGCGAAAAGTTGGGGAAAGTGCTTGCTTAAAGCCTTTGCACACAGCCTTATTGCTAACCTTAGCAATTTTTGATACAAGTACGAATTTCCCCATAAACATGGTTAAACCGATGATTCAGAAAATGGCTCTTAATCGATTTGTATGATATAATAAATAAGATGGATCTTCCCTGAATTCGTCCGGGTGTTATATAACCTACATTCGCACAAACCTAATATAGTCTGCAGCACAGATGCTATAGAGTGCAAGGAAGATTTTCCTAAGTATCAGTGAGTAGCAGCAAGCAATAAGGATATCTTTACTGTCTAAATTGGAACCTAGCGAGAGATCTTTTAATTTTTGAATACAATTTTCTCGATGTCGATCCAAGGTGGCTGTTATCGAAAGTTAATTCTAAAGCGTACGTCATTATCTTATTTATACAAAAAAATGTAATCGGAAATTATTATCTTTGATTTCCTTTCTCATTGATATTTGATTCTTTTTTATGATGTGGAAAGTTCCGCAAGTGGTCGGGGTTTGCCGCTTGTTTTCATATTTACTTCCAGAGTATCTTCTCAATTTTTCATTACATATCGATGACGTGAAATCTATAACATAAACACCGATTTTTACAAATACTTCTCAAGGCTATGAGAGTATGTTGACAGGGACTTCGCACCGACCCTGAGCTGACCCTGAGTAAACACATTCTGAAAAAGATGATTCGTATTCATTTGTCTTTTCAAGCGCGATAAGTCAATGACTTGGAGTCAACTGAGCATCTGAGCTGAGCATGAATGCAGAAAATTTAGCATCGTTAGACGGCCTTTATACATTTTCGACATATAAAACAACTTTTAGGAAATTCTTCGTACTGGCGACAAGGCTCATCTCAAGCAGCTGATCTCGTTTATCAAATTTAGTGGATTTTCTTTTTCATTCAATTTGATTCCATTTTAATTATTACTTTTGTTTTTTCTCCCAGTGTCTAATTAGTGCTCAAATGCAGCCAAAGCTTGCAATCAATATTCTGGGAATAACTCCGAAATTGACAGTACTTAAGTGACCACATTTACATCTCTGCTTGCTAATAAACGGGAGGCGCATTACTAAGTTTTCCTGGAAATCATCGTAACTGCTTCTATCAGCTGTAGATCCAAAAGAAGAACTTACATTAAAAATTAATCACGTTACTCGATGTGTAGGTCTTAGGTGTCAACAGACCTATCTCACTCAACTAAAACAAAAAAAAAAAAACAATTTTCTCGTCGTTACTTGACCCAATACTTTTATTTGAAATGCCCTAAGTCCAATTAAAATTTTATAGATAGATAAGTAGGTTTTATTTTGGCGGAGTTTGTTGTTTCAGTTTTAATAATAAAATATTGGACAACAAAGTTTAAACGAGGCTGTACGAGACGCCTGCATAAACAAGGGTACGGTCGACACTATGAAGTGACTACGTGTGACAAGCGTTAAAGAATATTCAATAACTACCAGGCACGGACGACATTTCAAAAATATCTTTATTTTGCTTAATAACAGAAATCTCGAAGAGGAAAAAGCTGGTCGCCCCAATGCGATTCACACACTCAAGCCATTGCGAAAATTCATACATGTCATGTGTGTTACGCACGAAGCCAAGAAGCTAAACATGCATCCTATCAGCTTCACTCATCTATATGGATTTGTTTATTGCATACAAATATGAAAAGACTTCACGTTGGTGGCAGGTTTGTCAATAATACAGTGCTGGAGTGCACTGTTGAAAGCTAATTATAAAAATTTGAAGTTTCCCAATATAAACTGAATATCGCGACTTTTGAACATCGCTGGGAAAAGTATAGTGAGCTAAAAGGAGACTATGTCACTTCTTCTTTTTTCACACTCAGGGGATGTCCTTTATACACCTAACTCGACGAGCATTAGAGTTGTGACATTAGAGTTGTGGCTTTACTGGCGAAGCACTCGCTATAGTTCCGACCAAGCATGATTTGCATCCAAGAATCCCAACTTTCCAATCGCGACTCTTATGCACTCGTTCGTACAAGGAAACGAAGATGTATTACGTATGGAAATGTATACATGTATCGTTCGCTGACTATTTTGAGTTTTCTTTGGCGAGTCAGACGTTTCTTTTCGTTATGGAAGGCATAATTGACTTTAAGCAGAGAAAAATTCTCAGGGACAAAAGTACATGTTTTTGGCCATTAAAACCTTGATGTTGCATTCATAAGCATCGTGTGAATCAATGTATAGACGACGAACAATCATTACGTAGTCAAAGTGATAAGTATAACTAAGAGCCCTTATAAATTGGGCCCACCGTTTGTTTTGATAGCCGCCGGGCCTTGGACGAATCTTAAATGTAATTCTAATACGTATTTCTACAACAAAAAACACTTATGTAAAACTTTATTTTACATTCTGCGATATAAAATTATTATACATTCTTGCCTTCGTTTAAAACGTAAGATTTGTTTCATTCATTTATTTATTTACATCTTGTTTTTTTTTTTTTCATTTAACTCTTATGTATTAAATACTTATCATACTTAGTGAAATAGAATTTCATGTAAATGAAATCAAAAGCAATTTCAATCTGAATACATAGTAGTGTGAATGTATTGTTGTGCGTGTGTACGTTTACAATTATGTAGTGTACAAAAAAAAAAAAAAAACAATAACGAAAATAAAAAAGCGGTACTTACACCATTTTCTTAGATAAGCACTCGATAGTTTCGTACAGAGCTTGTGTTGTTGGCCATTCATTTTAGGACTTTTCACTATTGTCATCAAACACTAACTGCAAGAAAAAATGGAACGGCGAAAAGGAAAAAAAAAATGACTTAATAAATAACAGAAGACATGCAAAGAGAGCAAGAAATGGCGGCGAAACGGAAAGGAAGCATTTGTAAAATAATTACAGAAAAAAAAAAAAAGCAAAGGTTATGTAATTTTTTTTTGGCATTAGTTTATGTTTGTTGTGCTTTTTTTTTCTTTCTTTTTTTCTTTTTCTCTTTCTCTCTCCCTCTTTGTTATTGTTTTGTAAAACATGTGAAAGTTGCTGAATGTTTATAATCGCATTAGAGTGATTCATAAAACTGTGTTTTAATAAAAAACTTTCTAATTTTTTTTATGATTCTTTTATTTAAAAAATCTCAAGAAAAGTTCACTTTACCCATAATCGGTGAGGAAGTTTAATACTTGTCCAGCTTAAAAATTATCATTAGGGATTTCGTTACATACAAATTCCTTTGATTTGCTAATCAATGCAATCGCAATGTCGGTTCAATTTTTCAGTATCAGCTTTACTTCATTTCCACTCTTTCACTTTGCTCTTTTAGCCACCAACGACGGAGTTAAGCAATGGGAGTGTGATTTCTGTAAGTTCTACGTATTTTTTTTTTTTTTTTGGCAAAATTCTGGATCAGTTCAAAAATGCTTGTCCTACCATGTTTCAATCTTTCATTATCAACTTTAATTTATTTTCAATTAATCTGTTTGCTTGTTGCCCCCTTACCCCATAGTGAAAGTGGGAAATGACGGATAATTTCAAATTCCCATAAGCGTAAATTCAGTGTCAATGTAGCTTTTTACGCAAAATCTTTTCTAAAATCAACTTAAATTCAATCTCAGTCCCATTACCCACTCGATATGCCTTATTAGTGGTAGCATGAGGTCTTGAGCAGTTCAGTTATAAGAATGAAATTCCCATGGCCTCAAACACCATTCTTGCATATCTTATTTTCACAATTGTCCCACCGTGCCGGCATCGAAGGTGTGAGGATCTACTAGTTGTAATATTCTTCAAGTCCAAAAACGTGCGCAAGAGAGAACATAAATATTTTTTCTTTAATACAAATTCGTTATTAGTGTTTAGATTTGAATTCAATTTGATTATAACCGTGCGTCTGTCCTGTGCCCTTTGTTACATACATGCTATATATATGTATATATATATATATATATATTATCTAGACTTTGGCTCGAATCCTTTAGCCAAGTTTAAGAAATAATCCCGATCTGTTTGAGAACGCGCTCACACAATAGCTAAGCAAATGAAGAGAATTGAAAAGCAAGATGCTCAATAGGGACTTGAAATTTTCAACCTCTACACAGGTAACGGTCTAAAGTTTGGTGTACGCTACTACCATCTTCAATGCTAACATTATCCTAAATGACCAATTGGTGCACGTAGAGAAAATGTTAACTCTTCAAGTCGTCAAGATTTATTTACGTCTTGCTTTGGCATATATATAAATCGCACTTATGTTGATAGAAATTTGCGGCTAACTTGTTTTCTGCAACAATATTTTTGAGACTACCTAGTATTTGTTTCAAATGATGAGGCAGCCAAGCCCTCACCTTAAGGCCAAAATGTTTTATTATTTTTTTCAAAAACTTTCTATAGTAAATTTTTTACATTTTCAATGATATGTTTAAAGAAAACAAAAAAGGAAAAAAAAACCTGAATACATACCGCAATAAAACCCATACTAAATGGATTTTAATAATCGTTTTAAGTAATTATAGTTAATTGCTTCGTATGTATAAACTATTACTTTGTGGTGTAATCTCTTATGGCCAATGACAATGATGTTAGTATATCGCTATTGCCGCTCATCGAAAACGTTATCAGATTTTTTTCACTCTTGAGTAAGTACTGTTGCAAGATCTGTTCGTCTTGCCTTCTAGATTTTTTTTAAAAATGACGACATAAACCTAGAAATTAAGTCTTGTCTAGTTTTCGTTATTTTCCACTTGCCCATTATATAAGAGTATATTTGTAATACCCGAGGAATGCGCATTGGATATATTAGAAGATATACATCGATAGAGTTAATATATTTGTATATACTTTATAGGAGTTAAGTTCAAATGTTCAGCGTAAGCTTTATTCATAGGAATTTACTGTTGCTCAATACATTTCCTTCCCTTTCGAATGCATCAAAACAAATAAAAGAAATGACAAGTAGCAAAATTAAATTTGGACGATAATACGAGCAGAGACAACTCAGACTCTGTATAGCATTTATCAATGAATCTAAAAAATGTAGTTAGTTCATAATAAACAAGAAATCAAAAACAAAAAGGAGGAAAATTAGTTTCGTTCGGGAGCAAATCTTTTATACCCATCACCGATTACCCACAAAAGAGAGAAAAGAAGTAAAAGAATAAAATTCGAATGCTCTTTAATGCGCAGTAGGCGAAATTGATTTCTTCAATACATAACAACTTATACTTTTACTCGTATTGACAAGTGTATTAATGATTTTAAAAATGTGAAAACCAAGTCAAGAGACAATTGGAAAATGTTGTGTCATGCTTCTATATATAAGGCCAAATATAGGAAATTCCAAAGTCAACGCCATTTCGAATCAATATAAAGGAAAAATCTTTATTTCAAGTCTTTTTTTTTACAAGTTTTGGTCGTACAAAAAAATTTTGAAATTAGTCTCCCCTTGAATATGGTGAACGGCGTCTGAAGTCTACAATTCTTTCTAATCATTTTCTCTCTTTAGTGTTGGAATTTGTGCTTATAGGCCTTTTTGCAACTCTGTTCCTAAGTGTTGATATTTTGTTTCTATTTAAAATATCGCATGATATAAAAAATAATAATTCTTGTATGCTATTTAAGTATTCATTTACATAATGCTCCAACTTATTACTCATAACATATTCAAAACATGTTTACGTACAATTATGGATATAACAAACAAATAAATGTGGCATCAGATAAAATTACAGCTTCTTAATGTTGAAAGGCAGTTTCTTTAACTTTCAGATGTCTTTAAAATTTCTTATTTTCGGGTAAATTAATTTTATCAATTATAGAAACGCACACTAACAAAGCCACGAAATAATAAAAGCAGATCCATTCATTTTAAATGTAATTTTTCAATGGAAATTGTGCGAACTTCGTTACCGGGAAGAGACTTGGCAAGGGAACTTCATGGTACAGCCCACTCATTTTTCAACCTTATTAAGCTTGTTTCATTTATTAGAGTCCTTATACTTTTATAATCCTACTGTAAGCCATTTAAAAGGGATACCAGCAATATTTCAATTAATAAATTATATAACTTTATAATTTTCCTAGTCGTACACAAATTGAATCTTTTTTCTAATTGCTTTTATAACTAAAATACGTTAGTCCAGTTAATCCAACGCTTTCCCTTATTCAGTGATTGTATTCGGTTTTACGGTTGGATATATTTCAGCAAATAAGGAGAAAGGGGGAGAATCCTGAAAGTCTTTTGAAACCGCTACTGTCCCTTCTTTTAGCAAAAATCTAAACCTAAACAATGTTAGATATCCTAGAATCGTGATTTTTCGCTAACTAAGTCCCCAAGTAATGTAGGGAAAAAACACTTGATCTCTCTTTATATCGGTAAGAAATAGCTGAGTTCTTTTTATATAGTTGCCATAGATATTAAATACTCAAGTTGTGAATGTTAACCGTGCCTGAAGAACCTTAAGAACCATCTTGCCTTCGACTCTTAATTCCGGGATCTTTCCTTTTATGTACATTTTCGTATATCTACTGTCAGCAGAGTGTAGTTTAACTGATATAATAGTAAGCAAACGTGTACTATTCCTAAAAAGTATGTTAATAGTTCATGTTAAGTTACTTTTCGTACAATAAAAACAATTTCGGACTTTGAAGTGGCAAGTAACTGAATCGTTTCTCTATTTTTATTTGAGCTGATGCCTACCTAAGTGGTGAGTTTCAATAATTTTTTGCCTTCTTAGCAAAGTTGTAAACCTAAATATGTGCATTGTTTTAGGGGTAACCTTCTCCTCGAGTATAAATTCCATGATTAATGTGAAGTAAAACATCTGAACGATCTCTTTGTACTAGTAATTGAACAGCTGCGCTATTTTCACATTAAATGTTCTTTATTTAAGTAATGAATGCAAGCCTTTAACAAACATCGTTTCCTAAATTGCAAAACATTGAAGCTCCTAGCCTAATATCCGTTGCCTCTTTTGCCATTTTATTGCTGCGGCTTAGTAGTAGAAGTTGCTTACGTTTCATTACAGAAATTCATCGAACAAGAACAAATTCCACAATTCCCCTAGAAAATATACGACCATCGATAGTTTTCTATGTGCACTTGAACTTGAACATTTATCTTCAGAGATCAACTTGAACAGTTATCACAAATGCTGACGTCTTATCAAGTATTTTATTAATATATTTATTCATCATTTTAACTGGATGTTTTTTGAATTGAAGAGGAAGCTTCTAGTGTGAACTTAACAAAGGTGGTTTTGTTTTCCTCTTTTTACGTTACATTGTAAAAGTGAATAAATTTAAATAAAAAAAAATAAAAAATTGTTTCATGAACTTTGTGAACGAAATGTTACATAATATATAACACTAAGTGCTATTTAGTGAAAAATTGAAAGGAAAAATTATTTTAAATTAAAAACAATTAAAATTAATAAGGTAATGAACAAAATATGTCCAATTAATATTTCATAGATCAATAATTAAACTGTTTCACCTTAAATTACATTTTCATGATGAAACCGGTTTAAGTTAAAATAATAATTAATAAATAATTGGCTGTCTCTGCAGTTACGATCTATATAAAGATATTGGAAATTATTTTTAATAACCTATCGTGAGGGCATTAAATTACGTGCACGTATTAGGGAGCGAAAGGCAAAACTTGGAGCTTATGATATCCAAGACCACGATATTTATGGTATACTACGTTATGCAAGATTCTACGATCGTATCTCTACCCCGATAAATGATTCCTTTCTAAATACACATTACGGTGTGAAGGCGAAATCTTTGTATAGAAAATGTACGTTTACTGTAAGAAAATGATAATGTGAACAAGCGGTAATAAGAAGGACTAGCGCCTGGTGAGTAGATCGCATGGACTAGCACTTCCCAGTTAAGTGTTTTCAATGCGTCGCGAATTGTACTGCGATACGGACGGATGGACGGATGACATGTAAAAATGTGGTCCCTCTACTGTTCTTTTGATATTCTTGCTTTTTTTTATCAGACAACCGTTGAACGGTTGTGGACTGTTTACCTAGACTTCAGCATCCAATAACAGATCACATCTTTGCGATCCAATCAGCCATCTTGCCATAGCAATTCGGCGTTGCTGGGGACGGTGCGTCTTGATCTACCCATGAAAATTTGGCGTCAGAGGATTCTCAAGATAAATCCTGAGGGCACAATGCAAATATGACTTCTTAGAAATGCTTTTCTTGCACAAAAAAACTCGACATATTCATTCCCGTTCCAAGGTATGCTGTCGTATGAAACATGTATGGTTTTTGAGATGGAAAAATTTTGTCAAATGTCAGCAAGAACATATCGTCCATGCCGCTCTATGGGCAAACTCTACTTTCATATTTACGTACTTGGTATTCCAATCAGTTCCGTATACAATTGAAACGTTCCTTTCTTAAAATTCTTTTTAGTAGAGAAACCACTGGAAGTTGAATAATTTAGAAATTTTAAATTTCCAAACTAATTGGTAGCACTACTCCTTGCCCAACTAGGGATTTACAATGATATTAAAAAATAACGGGACGCATTAGAAAACTAGCAGTAAAGCAAGATATAAAATTAAATTTGACATTTGCATTCGCCGGATCTCCTCTAAGCAGATTTGAAGTCAACAAAGTCCAGAATTCATGGAGCGCAAGGTCCAGAATTCATCACGGCGCTAATAGCTAACGCAGGCCGAAGAAAACCTTCGCAATGGCAAACAGATGAAGATGATTTGCTCAAGTGATGCTTAACTCCAGTCCGGACATCTTCTCATTCGTAACTGTCAGTATTAGCAAACTCCTCCTTTTCCTTTTTGGTTCACTTATTTTCTTAGCTATTATAAGATACATGTCATTATCGCTCATCACAAAGTATATATTATCGTATAAGTATTAGATTGACGATAACGTAACCTATGACTTAAAATGTATAATTCTGAACCTACAGTTCCAAAAGGAAGCTAAAGATATAGATAACAGCGAGACACCATCACTTAGCAGCTATCAATAACGTTATTGATTAACTAACGTACGTTTCGCGTGCTCACACTTTTATCCGAAATGGAGAATAAGTGATAATTTTCATTGCAGTTAGCAGTAAAGTCATCTTAGCACACTTATGTTTCACTTCTTTTTCGCTTTTAACTTAAGTTTCCTTTAGCTAGTGTATTATCATCTACATCTCTCTATCTCTCTCTATTCTAAGCAGATTTTATTTATCGAAAGTTCGAAAGTAACTTTTAGCTTGAAAAGGTTTTTAGTATTAATACTCTTCGCAGTAAAAGGTTTACATAACATTTACAAGTAAACTGATCGGCTTTACAATGTAATCCATAATGAATATTAATATTCGTTTAGTCCGTTAGCCTCAATAGTGTAAAGAAAACGGAAATTCTTCGTTATTGGGAGGGAAAAGAAAAATTCAATGAACCTAATTATATATTTTAACACAAGTTGCTTCGCTTTCTTTGTTTTGTTTGTTTGTTTTTTTCATTTAATACTTTACTCAATATTTAGTTACTTATTTAATTATTTATCTTTTTTCGTCTTTAATTACTTTATTTATTTAGTCTAATTTGTAATAGAAAATTTTCCAGAATTGTTAAATCATCAGCACAGACACTTTCAACACACACACACACACGAAATAATCTATATTTATCATTTAAAACGGGAATAATTTATTACGGCGAGTACCAAAAAAAAAAAAAAAAAAAAAAAAAAAAAAAAAAAAAACACTTCAACCAATGAGCAATAAATTTCGTGCATAAAAATACATAAGGAAATGGAAAAAACAAGTAGGAAACAGTTTCTTGCGTTTTGCCTTATGATGAATCTGGATGGAATACCTATCGGCTAAAGTAAACATCGGCGCAACAAGTCAAACGCACCGAGCAATGTATGGCGACGTTAAAGCGAATCTCAAATGCCCAGCACCTCATGCAAAGCATATTGGGGAGTAGAAGTAAAGTGAATGCGCACCTTGGAGAAATCTTGGATATCTCACTAGCAAGTACGTGAGCATCGCAGAAACTTTTACGAATCGTTAAAATTTTAATGAGAAGATCGATGCCTTCCCCTCTCTCACAAGTTTCTGTTTAATGCGCTTTCTGATGATACAACCAAGAATCCGAACACATCATCGTCGATCAAATGATCGGCTACGGACTCTCATGACATTTCGAAAGGGTTTTCTTTAACGTTTAGTAATAGAGAGATAAAAGCCAGCCATCATTACATAGTCTCTAAGAAGTATTTTTTTATATTTCTCTATTATATATATTGACACATTCCCGGATAGTAAAAATTGCGATGAGCTGCGAAAAATAACAGTCAAGTTATTTTAAAATTAGTTATGATATGATATCGAAATCTGATTGAATACATTTTCTAAGGGTAGTTAGAAGATCATATTTTAATCGATGTATGCAACGAATGCTACACCATTCGCGACAGTACAGATCAAGATTATCAATTGAGATGATTGGCGAGAAAGGGACAATAAGAGAATCTGCTCTCTGTACTAAAGTATAGAGAAATTTATTAGTTGCCTTTAAAATTTGAATGTGACAAATGTGACAAAAAGCTCTTACTAATATTGGAACTAAATTTCAAATGAACCATGTAACAGACATTAGAACATCGAACCGTTTCATTCAACGCATTGGATCGTCTTGATGTTGTGTCTTGTTGATTTGTGGAATTGCAGAAGATCAAGGTAATAAAACATTTTCAGTCAGAGTTGTTTATTAAAATATTTTGAATTTTCAGAGTTCAACCTCCTAAACACTACGAGTACGATTTCATTGGGATTAAATTAATTCATTTTAAAATTTACGAACTGCAAATAATCACGATATTGGTTCGGCCCGACAGAGCTAATCAGAATTCAAATCGTAACGAAACTTCGGTATTGTGCTTTTATCACTTTTAGGTTATGTGTTAGTATCTTTTTCGAGTGATTATAAAGTGTATTATTATAAGATTTTATTCTTGAGTAACTTCTAAGTAATCTGATGCCGTCTTGCCTTAATTTATTTGCCTAAACTCGACTGTTATGACGACATAGTAAATTAGGAAGACACTTGGAGGCAATATTTTCGCTTAAGAAACTGATCGTGACCGAAAAGAGTAGGGAACATAGCTCTAAACATAACAAATAGCACATGCAACATGAAAACAGGACATAGGATGTAGAACTTTCTACATAGAATGTAAATCGTATAACATAAAAATTTATATAGCATATAGGGCACAAGCATATGCCAAAAAAACCTAGTGCGTAGAATGCACAAAAAGAAGAGGGAATATAAAAAATCGATCATAGAACAAGGGTTCTAGGGCGTGGAACAAAAGGAAAGCGTGCAAAATACCGCTTGCAGATGCTTAAGCAGACTATAGCGTTTAGCTTATAGCACTTGGAGAGCATAGAATGTAGAAGAGAAAACACGCATAGAACGCAGAGAATGGAAGAATATAAAACATAGAAGAACATAGCATACTATGAGATGCACTTACAAAGTAGCATCTATTAAGAGTACAACAGCAAGCCTAGCGCATACATAGAACACAGAAAATATCGAACGTGCAACATACCGGCCAGAAAATACTACATTGAACATAAAGCACAAAACATGGAACGTAGAACATCGCGTGTGGATTGTAAATGTGGTAGAATAAAGATTATAGCATATAGAAATCGTAGCACGTAGAGTGAAAAATATATGGAACATACTCGGTACAAAGGCGGCATAGAATATAAAATATAGAACATGGAGCAGCGAACTCGCAATATGGAACATAGAACATAGAACATAGAACAAGTAATACAAGACATGGAGTACAGAACGGGTCAACGTACGAACATAAAGTGTGCGACATAGAATGAAGAACATAGCAAAATAATATAAAATTCGTAAAGTAATATCTGGGCAGAAGAAAGGAGAACTTATAACATGCAATATAAATCACATCACTTGGAACATAAAAAGCATAGCATATACAACACATCTAAGACTTGGTGACACATAGAACATAAAGTACTACTGAGAATAGAAAAAAGTGCATATAGAGTGCCGCGTAGAACATAGAGTAGAACAACATATAATACAAACTATGTAGAAACCACTCCTTGTAGAAAACAAGAGTTCAATGTAGACCATAGAACTTGGGACGTAGAACATAGAATGTAGAGCAACATCAAATACGGAATGACAAGCCCGTGAACGTGAAGTACAGGACACAAGGTTTCAAACATAGAATAACACAAGGTCTGCAGGCAACAACACAATATTGCTCAGGAAGCAAAAGCCAAATCATAAAACTGGAAGTATAGGACATGCCATAACGTAGAACGTAGAGCATAGTAAACGGATGTATCGAAAATATTTCCAAATACAGATGTTACATGGAGAATAAAAAAGTTATCGTATCCCCGCGAGTGTTAGTTATTACAAAAATCTACATCACGTAAATTATTGCACATGAAATCAAGTTATGTTTCTTAAGACCGGTCACTAACATTAACGATTACTCAATACACTTAAGAGTTGTATGTATATACATTAAATGTATATGTGTTGTATAGTAACTAAAAAAAATAAATAAATATAAATCTGTAGATATGCATGCCTTAACACGCATGCATGTGATACCAATCACAGTACAGTACAGTAGTGGGCACAACGGATGTTGGCAAAATTGAATTTCTATCGAACGGAGTTATTCCCATTGGCTTAAGTTACTTAAGCTTTTTGTAGCTGAAAAACCAGAAATAACTTAAAAATAATAATAAAAAAAAAAAAAAAAACAAACAACAATCGAGACAAGCAACTTAAACAGTGAATTCTTTTAAGTTTAAACCCATGTACTAAAAAAAAAGAAAAATTCCGCTTTAGCGAGAAATGTCAGTATCAGTTACATCAGTATCTGTAGTAGAACTATTAAACAATTTTACAATTTTTCTTTATTGCATAGGTGTAAATGGCTTGACAGCTTTCCTAGTAGTGCTGTGGTTTGTAAGACTTTTTGCACCAGCGATCTCCAATACTTACGCTCGACTGTGTGTCTACGAAAATATTTTCTGTAAAACAAATTTTTTGTTTAAATATTTTTTTTTTTTTTAATATTTTAATTATTTTCATCTTAAACGTCCCATTCAATTTCCATGATAGTGGAAACACTCGTTGCATTCGAAGAAAACTCCGTAGTAAAACCGTAGCTTAGTATCCACAAGTCTGTAGTAAATATTAAGTTCTCGCCTTGTTTTAGTAACAAATGAATGTTCGGACAGTTGGCAAGACATGGTTCTTTGGTCCTCAATTTCACCACTAAGTCACCCAGTAATTGTTGCATAATAATTAAACCCTTATTGCGTAAAATTCGCATTTCTTTGCTTTGGTAATTATGAGACATCAACAACGATGTGGTGTAAGCAGGAGATAAATGTTTGGGATAATAATAAGGACGTAGTATAAAGGCTCTGGCTAATTTCACTGCCACAAGTTCACAGTTTCTGATTTGCAAGAACCACTTCTTATCGAATTTTAACAATTTGGCGGCTTTAATCAATGCCGTTTCCACATTAAAGAAACTTCTTTATAAGGAGGTTTGTCGACACATCGCAAGGCTGATTTTTCAAAAATTTCAATTTTATAAGACATGAAAACTTTTCGAGCCATTCGAAGGAAGAGGAACATCTTAAAAGTTTAAAAATCACTATTCTATATATCTATGCGTATAGATCGATGAGGCAGCTTCCTCTACTCAAACAAGTTTTAATTTTACATACATGGGTCAGCATAAAAAAGGTTGACGAAAAAACTTCATGACTTTACTATAAAAACTTTCTTCATAGAATTAATGAATAATTATATGAAATGCTACATAATTGATTTTTAGTTCTTAACCAGCTTTATGAAAGAAGTTTTTCTGCACTTTCAAGATATAATTATTTAAGGTAATTAAAAGTGAATAATATAATTATAAGATAAATTAATTATTTAGATTTTATATACATATTTCCTATACTTTATCGAAAAGATGTACGGACAGCTAGTCAATGACACATTGATGTTATTTTTTGAACATGCATCCAGTTTGGCTTCGTTTAGAACCCGCTCTCTCTCTCTCTCTCTCTCGCTCTTTCTATTAACACTCGTTTGCTGACAGTGTAAACTTCATTTTATTCTTTCGCATAAAACTCTGAGTGTTCTTTTCGATTAATTAAATAGATTCGATTTCATAAATTATATTATCAAGCATCAGCTATCGTTAACATCTGCATTTGTTTACACTTGAGAATAATTCAAAGAGTTTAATTTGTAAAATCAGCTATCTCCTCCTCCTATTCTCCGTTGTTCTCTATAATTTTATTAAAAGCAAGGTTTACTGTGCATCATCTGAACAATGGAAAGGCTATGGCTACACGAGGTAGCAATTATTAATGACTCGTGTAGAAATTTAAAATACTGTTACGAAAATCCGACATTTGATGAAACAGGTTTGGCTGAAGACTAATCGATTTTCTAAGAAAGCAAATTTTAAAAATGATAAAACCCAAAACAGATTAACATCACATGTAAAAGGAGATGATTACGAAAATGTCCTAACGAAGTTCGCAGTAGTGGTAACTGGTTTGTAAAAAGGTAGTGAGAGCAGAGTATTTGCGGAAAGCAAAGTCAGTTGAGTCGACAGGGTTGAATTGTATAAAATACACAAACACACAAAACGTAAAACACAAACAGAATAAACATTGTAAGTAGAAGTCCTCGTAAGTAGATCTACCGGAGAATTATAAATAAAATCTACGTTAACCTAAAAATCACTATTCATTGATGCGTATTTTATCTCAAACGGAGTTGAGTAGAAATGCAAATTCCTAAGCACTTGCAAGCACTTTACCTCTGGTAAGCGTCTCAAGATGAAGGTTTCCACAAAAAGTCTCACGCAGGATTAAAGCTAAAACTTCGGAGATTCTCCTCAGCGAGGTGGACCGAGCACGCAAAGGCAACTACCATAAATCCTCCGCTTTAAAAATATCGATCACTTTTTTTAAGAATTCTCATTACTTTCTCCTGCACATAAGAATTCGAATTCTTTATAAATGGTCATCGGTTTATTCATCATATGTTTTAAAGCCTCTATGCTTCTATTGTGCACGATGATGCTAAAACAGCTCAATTGACAATACATAATAAATATGGGATTATAGTCTGGCCCAAGAAAGTGCAATCGTGTCATGGTCTTAGAAACAAGAAACCGTAAAGATGTTGTCATCAAGAGAAGCGCAGGAGCTACTATGTTCACTTTCCTTAAAAGGAGAATTTGTCGTTAATCCGAGAATATTTTGCATATCGTACGCGATAATAAAAACGTAATTGATTTGATCTTACAAAATGGGGCATACTGTCACAAAGCTAAAGTGTTTCTGAATCGGTCGGTATAATAAAAGCTGGATCTGTTTCAAGTTCTTCTGAGTATTGTACTCATACGCACCGATTTAATAATAATATGCCATTAGTTGTGTAGGGTGCAAAATATATAGAGGTTTTGTATTTCCTATAACCATTAATTGGAAGATAAAATTTTCTTTTTTTACTTTTCCCGCTTCCTTTACAATATCCAAGATTACGCACACAAATATACTCGTCTGATTGTCCGTTCCTTCAGCCGTTTCCTCCTCCGGTCTCTCTGCCTGATATCTAAGGTTGAAGGATAGTTGACTGATAGTTGAATTTTTCCTTTAACTTTCTTTTGAGTGAATGAGTGAGTGAGTGAGTGATTCTGTGAAATGTGTCACGTGTAGTTGATAATATTTAATCTGATTTTCATTTATTTGTGTGGAATTTTCAAAACTTCTTATTAACTCGGCCCCAACTACCAAGGATTATTTTCTATACATTATTTCTCACTTCCATTACATAAACGTATTGATATACCTTGTCGATGAATTTTAAGGATCAATCAGGATATGTTCATCTGGTCTTTTTACAAGATATTAAAACATTATTAAACATCCGTTTTTCACTAACGTCTACAGTCGCACTTAGGCAAGTCTATATAAATTTCTTTTTATAATTATATACATATATATATATGTTTAGCTTTCGATCCTTAGACGTTTTAGGTACGTAGAAACCTAGGCTGACTTAAAAGCTTCCGTTCTAAGCGTGAAGATGGTGGCGCTTATCCGAAAAAGTTATGTTCATATGTTTCAGCATCCAGTGAAAACTAACAACTCATCGAAATTTCAGCAGTTGATGTTTGACAGCTGGTTAGCGACTTGATATGAGGTTTTTTGCGAAAACAAAAAAAAAAAATGAAGCAACAGGCAGTCATCATGAAAAACCCATTTTTGATAGAACAGACATATGCATAAAAAACGAAAGGCCAACCGGATGTAGTGGGCGGGGAATCTTCGCAATCATTTGGACGTTGAAATTTTCGATAGCTGAACTGAAACGTTGGCGCCCCAGCTTCGATAATGAAGAAACGGTTGTTAAGAACATCGATAACGACCGATAAACACATGGCTCAAGTTTACCAAATAGTGCCGCCTTCGAATTAAAGTTAAAGATATAGCAAGGGCAAGGGAAAGTGTACAAAAAACTGAGTATCACGTATTGAATCGTGAGTTTGATAGCACAAGGCTGCAACACGTTGGACATCCCGTTCTCTCATAGCCACCGAACAAAAACATTGACTGGAATGCGTGAATGGAAATTTGATTTTTCGAACCCATCTATCATATTCTTTACCTATTGTGGATAGATTTGAAGGAAGTGCCCAGGTTTGCATCAAAAAACGAAGTCAATGTGGAAAATGGAGCACATTTTGAAGGCCTTGGTAAATCGTTCTATAAACCGGAGATCGAAAGTTTAGTCCGTTCAGTCCATTGGACTGATTATTGATTCTTCAAGGGAATGCAATGTTGATGAATAACTTCAAGCTTTTGAGGCAATTCCTGCAGAACAATCATTTTATAATACTTGAAATTACTACTCTTTGTTGCGTGATATACTCCGTCAAGAGATGTTTTCTTCTGCATACAAGAATTCTAGCAGCTAACATGCCGCATCTTCACTTTCCTCGGACTCATCATTTGTTGTCAAGCACTGAGAAGCATCGCAAAATTCCCAGCTTAAACTTGTTGATCTGTTTTTTAAACTAACCTAAATACCTTTCCTGCGCATATAAACTCTAACGTTCTCCTAAAGCGTCGCGTTATAAAGTATTATATCTAAGCGCAACGATGAAATTTATTGAGTTCACTTTCGAAAAACTTTTTTGTTTGATTCCAAACAAATTTTCACTCCTCGAGCTCAAGGTTTAGTTTCATCTCTAAAATATCGAAGAAGTCGACCTAATAAAATATAAAAGCCAGGAAGAATGAAGATCAGAGTAAAATGAGAGTTTCATCAGGTTTATGATGTTGAGAGATATTAAGCCTAGCAGGAGAGCATTGAGTTTAATGTGATAAGAGCAGAGTAAACACACGGTAAGTTGTGAAATAAAGTAAAAGTTTGCATCTTCTCATCCTTTGCTGTGATTATCAAAGTGATTCGGGAAATGACTTGTTACGAAAGAAAATGACAAGAGCTGACAGCCAGTAACTTTCATTTCAAGTCTTCCAAAAGTCTTTTTTTATAAACAAATTTCAAGTTTTTGCTTCATCTTCAAGTATCTATGAAAAGTATTAGGCGCATCGTCTTTAACGTCTTTAACGTTAAACCCACCCACGAAATATTTAGTAATCATACGTCAATATTGAATGAATTTGCAATCATCTAGTTCAAGGTCAAGGTCTAATCAACAGCTATGGACTTCCTGTTAACATATACATATAAATTTTTTTTTTTTTTTTATTAATAAATTATTTTTATATCCATCCATATACGTATGTATACATATATGTATATATATTTTTATGAAAAGCGTCCGAAAAGCAACCAAGTTCAGCGAATAAATTTATTGATAACATACATGAGCTCCGTAAGCACCAAAGGCCACTTAACTTAACTTAAATAATTAATTGTATATGAGATCTTTTATTATATAATTTCATTAGCTATTTAAAAGTATCTCGTACTTTAAACTTTTTTATTGAAATTTATTAAATGATTTGTTATTAAAAATGTAACGGGAATTTTTTAAATAAATCATCAACACAAACCCATAAAAAAGCGCAAGATATATCAAGTTTAATATAAAAGTTGAATAAAATTATTTCTCTAATTACCTAACAATGCTTGTTTACCTAATTGTTTTAAGTAACCTTTGTACAATTTATGAAATACAATTCTTATTAGGTATGAAACAAGTACGAAAGTTACATTCACCAATAGCGCGATTTGTTTTTGGTGTTTGTCCCCTAACGCTCGCTATATGAATATTGCTACGCTCGACCACTTCTCTATACCTTTTCTGGTTAATTATTTTTTAAAGCTAAGCATAATAAAGTGCGCATTGTTGGCATCTTCTTGATTGAATTTTGTTTGCAGCTCTGTTGTGTAGTGAAATTAAAGTTTACTTAGTTAGCTTAATTAGTGTACGGCGGGTTTAAATGATTTATGAAAATTGTTTAAAACATTTATTGTAAAATATTTTTTTTGCACATCACCGAGGGATAACGGATATAATCAGTTTGTCATAACGTCTGCAAGACTCAGAAGGAAGCTTTAGAAGTCCCGCATAGTCTATACATTTTTCATCATTATCAAATTCGGACTCGACGTTTTGAGAATGTCCGTCCGTCCGCTCCTATATAATATCTAAGGAAAACGATCTTAAATTCGCGAAACACCTTGGAATTTGTTGTATGCAAGTTGGCATTGAGAATCGATTGAAGGACATGCTTACAATGCCATGCGAACGGAGCATACTGCGAGTGTGATTGCATATCGTGGCTAATATGCATCTACTTTGAAGTGTGACAGAATTATGCAAAATCAGCATAATTCATTTGCAAAAAGAAGAAGAAGAATTATGTCACACTGCAACTAGCTGATAATTCACATTTCGTAATGCAATGCGTCGCTAGACGCCCTAATTGAATTAATCGATCAAAATTTTATGCTTACGCTAACAATAAGATATTTTTGTAGAATTTTTGCATAAGTAGCTATGGTAAAATGAAATAAATAATAATAATTGTTGTGAATTAACAATTAAATAAAGCTTTTTGCTCGCTATATGAAAAAAGGCGCCTAACCCCGCCCAAATTACCTAGCGAGGGATAACTTCTAGCCAACCCCGCATTGGCACTAAAAGAAGTTGACAGTCTTGGCGGTATAATCCAAACACTATATAGATCGATGCACTAAAACTAGGTGTCACTTGCACCCTTTTAACACAACACCTTTGTTTTCCAAGAGGAAGAAAATCAGCGGAAGAAAAACGCGTTACTCACAAACTGTACCACATAAGTGCAGACAAATTTGAACGTACACTCTACGGGCGAACCTATAACGTGTCTATAAAAATAGAAAAAATTGGCCGCGCCCACCTAATATTATAAGGTATAAAATTATTTCTTTCCCTACCCAGAAGCAAGTTACAAACAACTCATAAGTGGAATGCACCTAAACTTGTCGATCAATTAGTCCGTCCGTTTTGTTGTTACTGTTCTCTCGTTCGTAAAAATAAAGACATCGCTTACAAACCAAGAATTTGAAAAGGACGAAGAACACGCTCGCAATGCAAGAATGACTAAGAACAGCGGTGCTTCACATGTTTTTGGCTCGTTACTCTTAATCTACAGTCGACATATTATTATTATTATTATTATTATTATTATTAATTTCGCCAGATAAATAAATTCTAAGACTATACTCTTAAAAGCACTCGTATCTAAGGCTATCGGCTTTTATTGAAAACTCTTCCGGACTTGAGGTTCGAACCCATGACCATTGAGTTGCTAATCGAGATTACTCGCCTTCGGCCACTCAGGCGTATACAATCGATATAAATGTTCACTTTCTTTCTACAAAAACAGAAAAATTCAGTAGAGCCCGTCCCATTGTTATCGAGTATGAAAATTGACTTTTTCTTTAACTTTTTTTTTTTGTCTTTTTCAGGATAACGGTGATAAGTATACAACATTCGTTCACACATGAATATTGTTTTCTCACTTGTTCTTTTTTCAAGTTCTTTCAATTTTTTAAAATTTTTTTTAATAATTGTTTTCTACCGTAACTTATTCTTTATATCAGAAAATCTGTGATGGACAGAGGGCAGGCAGGTTTGATTTTAATAATAATTGTGCGCGCGAAAGAAATTTAAAACTTTACTCTTGCTTTCCTGTAAGTGCCATTGAAACCGCGTGGAGCTTAATAATAAGAATTTTTATTACGAAAAAAAAGTGGAAAACTTGTTTAGAGGCTACATTTACCCCTTGCTTGATCATTTGTACACCATTTATATACATAAGCAGATTTTATATAGGCGAATATGTAGGCAGACCATAGGACAAATGGATGAAAAAAGAAGTCAATCATTAACGACGCACAAAGGTGTACATATATGCAAATGAGTCGATAAATGGATTGACCAAGGGGCCTCTTTTAGTTTATTTTTGCGAGATTGGTATTGATAAGGATAATAATAATAATAATAATAATAATATTAATAATAACTTTAGTGTTGTAGAATAAATTTTGTAAAGAAGAAAGAGCAAAAGCAAAGAGAAGGAGATCAATGAATCATGCAGCTCGAATAAATTTAAAAAAGGAAAGAAAAACCGGCAGACCAATGGGTCCGGGAATGAGAGTAATGAGAAAGAATTCTTGAACTTGGGGACACACATGTGAATGAACACAAAAATAGAGATATGAAAGCGGGCAGGAGCACTTGAATGCAAGGAAAAACAGCTTAAAAGAAAACCTAGGTAAGGAGAGACGTTGCCTAATTTTTTGTAGAAATGAATTTGTAAGCGAACGTGGAAACCTATTGACGGTGCTTTAATTAAGAGAACAAAGCAGAAACTTACTTCATATGCAGCCCTAATCACTAGCATGGACAGTGCGCTTAAAAAAGATGAACTTTTCCGAGTTACGAGATATAAAGTCTCCGCAATATGTCTTGTCATAAGAGCATTACTTATGTGTCTAATAATCAGGTAAATTGTTTATATACCGAAGCTCGGTCAAGAGTTCTTTTAACAAAGAACTTTACAGACTGTACATGTGATGTGATGTAATTTCGTATCCAGATGTAATGAACTTTAAGCCATTAAGTATATAGTACAAATTCGATTTCTACTTAAGTCTTCGGCCTGGCTGAGTATGCGGTGACCTTCGTCCCAATTTGTTTTGTTCATCGTTTAGCGAGATCACGTCAGCATTATTGCTTCTGTAACTATCGCTGTCATTATTATTAGGTTTTCAAGCTTAAGTTTACATCTTGACGCTCGCACGAATATTTACGAAAAATCAAAACTTTATTCAAATGTACGACACGTCTACAGCGAACTGTATATAAAGTAAATCACTTTACTCGCTCGCAGATAAAGAAAATCTGTTTTGTTAAACAATAGAAAATATGCATGCAAACCGTAAAACAAGAAAAAAAAAAAAAACGAAACACAACACAACACAACACAAAACAAAAACTTTCAATTTCATATTCATAATAAGAAATTTCACAAATAAAAAATAAAGAAAAAAAAAATAAATAAAAAAAAAAACTTTATTATAATCGAGTATCACCTTCAATATCATTGAATTAAGTTAAAACTTAAAGGTCATATGCGATAAAACTAATCATGTATGCGTACAGGTGACCCTAATCATGTTGCGTTTAACGCTATTGCTAAAACCGTCAAGCAAGATACGCAGTCAAGAGCTTGTAATGCAAAATATGGTCGCTATGCGCCGCAAGAGAAACATTGCGTTGTTATATGATAGTTACCTGCTTAGCTTAGCTTTTCATGTAAACTTACAGAGAGGGGGGAGGAGCGTATATACATATATTTCGTATTTCGTAATTGATACTTATTTGAATATTTAACTTATATTTATTTTTTTATTTGTATAAATTGGCTTTTTTTTTTTTTGTTTTTTTGTTTTTGCTTAAAATAAATATCGAAAAAAAATTTCGTCAATTAAACAGAAAAGCAATAAATATTGATTGTAAAAAAAAAAAAAAAAAGACGAAAACAACAATAATGAAATTTTAAAAAATACATGTATCTGACTTGAATATTTATAAACATTTGCTTCCAAAAAATGTGCATTAGCTACGACTTGCACTAAGAGTCTTGATATTGACGAGTCGGAATTTGGGAAGCAAAGCCTACGGACTTGAATGGAAATTGTTTATTAGGAAAAGAGAAAAAAAAAAAAAAACTAGAAAAGTGATTGATCGTAACCTTCCGAGAAGGCCAATAAACTGATAAATAAAAAGTCAAATTTATTGCTAAACATTTTGTTCGATTATTGGAGAAGATTTTACAGACATTCTGTCGATTCTTTTCATAAATCAATTCAACTAATGATGCTTACCTGCATAGACAAGATTGTCGTGTCGTCTTAAACGTTACTAAATATATTTTATTCTTCCGGCAAATTTACGATTTTTTATACCCTACACCACTTGTGGTACAAAAGTACTAAGTTGGTACGGATGTACATAACATAGAAAATGCTCTTTCTTATCTTATCTTGTCTGTCCGTCTGTTTCTCTCGTTTTGCCATGTTCAACCTATAGGTCGCGATTTTTGAGATATTCTGATGCAATTTGATATCTTGGCCCAAGCATGAATGCTACTAAAAATGTTTCGCATCAGGCCACTTCTTTGACAAACTGGTCGCGAAACGCCATGAACAGCTGTCCAGGTATTTTTGCCTCACAGATTTTAAATCCTGGATTTCTTGCTATGTCGTTGTCTTCTTATTCTTGAGCACTTACACTTCATCAAAACCTTAAAGTTCCGATCCATTATTATAACGAATTTTGATGAGACCAATCGTGGGCAATGAGAGGCATAGCTCCACCATTTCGATTTCGTTTGTTGAAGTAGTCTCTTGGAGACAGCCACAAACACAACATCCCTTACAAAAGTAATAATGCGGCATCTACATGTCGGACCATCGTTAGCGTTTCACGAAAAGTCACTGAAAGATGTCCCTTTTGATATTCGGGCAACTATCGGGAAGATGTACTTTCTTGAAACGGTCTTATGTACCTTAGAACTTATTTTGTAAAATATGTTTGCTGTAAAGCAGTAACAAAGTGTGCAACACAAGACATATAGGGTATAGGGTAGTGCTAACATATATATATATATATATATATTTATATTTACTTTTTGCAAGTTTTTCCTTACTCAGCTACCAGTAATAATTCTTAAAGATTGCGTAAGTTATTGATAAACAATTGAACAAATTACGACAGAAACACACACATTCGCGTTGTGATAATTAAAACGGCTCAGAATCTTGAGCTTGCATAAGAATGTCTACCTTGGCGTTTTTGCCCAATTGTGCGCGTTGCAGTCATGATCTTATAAAAGCTTTTTCACGCAAAATCGTTGTATTTTTTGCGTCACTGCTGCACCGCCTCTAAGCAAGGACTATTATATGCATATAAGTAAAACTCGACCTCATGTACATGTGTTTGTTATTCGTGCACGCATAGGTTCGATATTACCATGAATGTCAACATAAATATTTATCTGATAATTGTAGCAACCACAGCTGTAACAACATAAAGAAAAAAACAAAAAAAAAAACAAAAAAACAAAAGAAAAAGAAAAACTTGCGACAAGGTATTTGAAAATTGAAGACAACCGAAAACAGTTGAATTCGCATACTTGGACATACATATGTTACATTCATATGCACGTTACATACATGCGAATATATTTTCATATACATAATCATGTGTAGATTTGTTTTTACAGAAACGCGATTTGCTTTAAAACAGTGTTTTATTTTCTGTTGTTGTTGTTGTTGCTGTTGTTTCTGTTGCTGCCGTTCATCGGTAATCGGTGTTGAGCGTATTTGTTGATTACCTTGGAATTTAACTGCAGTCGGTTGAGCAAACATTCAACAACGACAATAACAACAACAACAACAACAAAAATAAAAATGAAGAAGAAAAGGAAAAAAATAAAAAAAATAATAATAATAAAAAAAAATAAAAAGCCAATAACTATACAGTAAAACACTTTCTTTGCTTTGCCTCTGCGATAACGATCGTTACTGTTGCTGCTGTTGCTGTTAATGTGTTTTTTTTTTTTTGGTTTTTTTTTTTACTTTATTTCACTGCTACTACTGCATTTTGTGTTTTTTTCTTTTTTTGTTTCGTGTGCTATTTATTCAGCTAATTGTGAGGAACTTGTAATATTTCCCCACCGACAGACGAAAAAAGCAGACTTTAAAGAAAAAAGGCGAAAAATAATTATCATAAGAAACTTTAACTAAATGTAGACTAAGTGACTAAGTGACTGAGTGAGATCTGGCAGGCAATTCATCAGAAATGCAATTGCGCTTTAATCAAAAGATTTGCGTTTTTTGTCTTCTTCGCACAACTTTTAACAACAACAACGGTGACAGCAGTAACGGTAGCAGCAGCAGCAGCGTGACAATTGCCATCTATAACAAATTTACGATACGCAACCCAAAAGAAAAAAATTAAATAAATAAAATAAAAGCAAAAAAATGCACATTTTGATTACACGAGAAAAACAATCCCATTCACAAACATACACATACATACAAGCATGCGCGCGCGCGCGCGCTCAAACGCACGCACGCACACTCCTATCCGCCCTGGGCATTTTCTATATTATAATACATACCTACATATCTACAAAATCTATTACACTTGAAATGCTGCATAAAATGTTGATCTGAAACTTTTACTTGTGATTAACGACTACTGCCGCTCGCGCCGCTCGTTGGTTTGTTGGCTGAGGTTGGGAACAATTTTAGAGAAAAGAAATCAAAACTGCAGCGATATAATAAATGCAAGTACCCGTCAAGCTTGATTTGTGGCAATTTAATAAATATTAAAATATCAGAAAGAGACAAAAAAAAAAACGAAAAACATAATAATTTATTTTAATAGCAGTAACTAAAATCGAGCCCAGTCAAGGGAGCAGCTTCAAGTGATAGGGAATGCAGGCGAAACAGGAGAAACAAAGCAAAAAAAAAAAAAAGAAAGCTTACCTATAACAAGTTTTTGTGCCAAGAACCTTGTATATAGGTTCAATGAACTTTGAAAGCTAACTAACAGTTCGTAGGTTTTTCATCGGAAATAAATTAAGCAAAGGCCTTGAAGTAAACCTACCTTTTGTTATGAAATACAAATCGATTCTGAATCGCTTGCATAATCTATCTAAACTTGTCTGTCCGTCCGTCCCAGTTGTCTTCTTCTGGCACAATTTTCGAAATATTTTGATGAAATTCGATGAACGGTAGTATTTTCGTTCAAGGACGAAAGCTATTGAAAATGGTTCGGATCACAACACTTTTTCGATCATTTCCCATATAACACCTTATTGTGATATGTCGACATAGGATAGTGTAAGATGTTTAGTGGCGGACCGTGCCCTAACTTGTTTCTAATAAGCTCTTTTCTATTTACTTTATCTTCACCTTTACCTTTGCTCTCTTTGCTCGCATTTTTAATGGCAAACTTGCACAAAACACATGAGATAGTCACTGCATACCGATTCACGCTTACTTTTCTCACTTAAAGAACCCGATCTGAAGATTGTGACGAATATAAAATTTCAATTAATATTAACAATGAAAGATTAGATCAGGGGCAATGTTTTCAGAAATTTCTGATGCTAATCCAACACACAGTCTGCGCTGTTTATGTCTGCGGCTGAGTGCTTTAACTGTATTGCAAGCACAACTGCAAGTGGTGTTTATCCGATGGATGGCTGCATCGTTTATAGATTGGAGGGTTACGACAACTATATAAACATAAGGACATCTGAGCGACTTCATAATGCGGGGGTAATTGAGACCCATTTCACAAGCTGAAAAATATTTTTTTTAAATTTTTTATATTTTTTAGTTTTTGGCTGCGCGCAAATGAAGTCTCTTTTTAAACGGTTAGGCATACTTGGTTAGATTATTTATACCGGAAGCAACTCGTGCGATATTCTTCATGTTATGTACGCTGCTAGAAAATCCGTCAAAAAACAATTTTTTATATACACATGTACCACAATTTACGGTATTTGAAAGGCGTGGCAATTCACATGTAACATCTTCCATAATTTTGCGTGTACACTTCTTAAATATCACTGCGAACGATAAGGATTTATATTGATATGTGCTTGATCCTCCTAAAGATTTCCTAAGTCCTTTGGTATATATATATATTTACAGCATGAGCACGAGCACGACCGGAAAGACGCTGATACCGATGTGAAATTGATATGGGGCGAGAAAAAAGTGTCTCTGCTCTCCGAGTTAATAATGGTTGGCAGACGATTCTTTAATAAAGCTTGGGCAACCCTGTTTCCCTCAAGATCGGTGGAAGCTATACGGAAGACGCACCAAAACGATTGAATATTATTTTACGAGATTAGCTGTAGGCGATCAAAATGAAAAGTGGGCATTGTCGGTAAGTTATGTTCAGAATCTTGCATCGGGGAGAGCAGAAGTAATGCCCGAAATGGAGAACTAACGACGGACGACCAACGCAGCATAACGGAGCTTATAACAGCAGGATGTCCCTTGTACGTGCATGCCCGATGATCGTCCGAGAGGACTATCGTTTGAGGTTAGCATATGCTTAGCTTAATCGGTTACGCCAGACCAGCTTTGAATATCTAATCAATTTGTTGCTTTCTATGTCAACTTCTAAAACAACAATTTAAAGAAACCATGGTAAAAAGGGACAAATGGACAGACATGAATTAAGTCTCTCTAAATTTTATCATATCCATAAGGTTTGCTTTGTAAAATTTTTTGGTATTACAAAATGAATGATAAAATCAATATCAAGTATCTCTACAATCTGGATCGTGAGTATTTAAAAATATTTATGAAAATGAATAAACCATGGCGTACGTAATAATTGCTTAATATATACTTTAAACAATGAACACGTATACTGTGACCTCGGTCAAGGTTCTCTGCCTAAGACAAGTCAATCGAATCTTTCGGGTACCTCTGTTAAATAAAATAATATGCGAAAATACCGAAAAAATAGCAAAATGAATATTTTTACAAAAACCTTATCTGAACGGTACGTGAGAAAAAAAAGTTATTGTTAGAAAAAAGAAAAAAAAAAAAAAAAAAAACGTTATACTATAATATTTATCTTCTTCTTTATTTTTTAATTAAAATTCCCACAACTACACTTTCATTCGAACAATTACATTGAACTTGTGCATGTCACTTAAAATTCCTCTCTATTCCTATACATAAGTACGGCGAACAAATGCAAATAAACTATAGTTTAATATGCCAATTAGCGTCGGATTACCAGTTAGAAAAATTTAATAAAAAAAAAATAAAAAAAAAACACTGTATTAATAACTACTTCAAGTTTGTGTAATAACTCATCTATAAGTTTTATTTTTTCCTGTTTTCTTCGATTAAGTCGCTTTAGAAATTTTTTTCTTTCAATATTACAAAAAAAAAAAAAAAAAAAAAAAAAAACCAACCTTTTACGTTTTTCCCATCCACCAGTCCGGAGATATGTTACTTTAATCGCTAACTACGCATATTCTTACTTGGGTTTAACATTGATTGATTGGGCTGTCGGAAAAGTTGAAACTTACAATTTTCAAACCTGTTGAGTTATATATATGAAAAAAAAAAAAAGAAAAAAACACTCAAATTAATTAATCACAAAATTGATCGAGTTGTTCAACAACATTTATTTTTTCATTTCTAATAATCATTCTACGCTTCGAGCAGCGAAACCTTAGAGAAGCTACTTGTTGATATAAACTGTTCTTTTGTATTTATTTATTTTTTTTTTATATTTATATTTGTAATTCTCTACTGATGGAATGCGTTATAAAAACGGAAAGCCTAGGGAAAAGAGTTTGAAAATTCATTTGAATAAATAGTAGAAATTTTGGAAAAAAAAACAAGAGATATTTTTTTGTTTGTATGATTAGTCCCTCAGGAGAATGTCGCCTACACATGTAAAAAGATCGTAGTCAGAGAGGAATGATGGGGGGAGCCGGCATGCTTAGACAGGGAGTGCACGTTACATGGCATATATATGCCTAACCGACGCAACGAACAGTGTATAGCTTAAGGGAGTTAAGCATGTGCTAAAGAAAAGAAATCACCTAACGACGGGAAACTTTACAACTAACCTTTGTCAGTTCCCTAAATGACGTCGAATTGGGCCGTTTGTTTTTTTACAAAAGGCCCACGAAGGCATTGATAATTTCGTATTTATTTCTTCACCTTAGACGGAAGGACAAAAAAGTATGCAGTCCTCATTCGGGGGACTTGGCCTTGCAACTACCAAAAGAAATATCAAACCAGCTTGTATTTAAAGAGATATTTGGGCTCAACACATGAAATCAATTTGCGACTTCAGTTCACCTAACTTCCGTCCAACCCTGCAAGACTTGCCTAGCATTGTGTGAAAAAGAAACCTGGCTGTCAAATTTGGAAAAGATATGCTATGGAATTTGGATTCAAGTTGCGACACCAAATGTCAACAATTTAACTGATCTTCTTTACTTTCAAGCCAAAGCGATTTATCCTTTCATGCTGAAAACATAAGCTTAACAAGTGTTTTGTTTCTATTGCAATGTTTTTTAATGTCGAAGCATACATATGCTCTCCTGGATATATGCTAGACCTCTCAAATTTGAGTAACGAGTACAAACATATTTCGGAGACCTTACAAACCCTATAATATAGTCTTGATGAGCTTACATAGAGAAAACGCTTTAGTTTGCACTATATGTCAGACGGAGTTCGATGTACTTGAAAATCACTATTAGGTCGTCAAATTATTCCCCGTAAGACAAGAGCGGTTATGAAACGACTTTTTTTATGTCGCCTCGTCAGATGAAGTTCGGAAATCAGCAAATCGAAACAAAGCAAATAATGACCGCCGTCCCCTAACTTATGTCTTTAAAGTTTTTACTTTAGGAAATTAACTTTTCAGGGTCACATTATACGTCTACGTATACATCCACATTATACGGTATACATACAACAAATGTATGTCTGCTCCGCCTTCCAATCAAATATAATATAAAGGCTGAAGGTTATTATAGCAAAAAAATCATCCCAACCCTTAAAATGCATGAAAACCTAACTATTTCTAGTTTATATAATTTCCTGGAAAATATAGCCAAGTCTTTGAAAAGTATAAAATAAACTATGTGATATGATATATATCGGTCGAATAGATGCTCGCTTTATCAAATGTCATTGTTAAACTTACGGTCAGAATTACGATGATTTCTAGTTTTTATCATTCAATAGAAAGTGCTGCCAAATCACTCAAAATTATAAGCTAATTATAAGCTATGATAGATGACGTACAAATTAGACTTGCTCTCCATCTGCCAATTATAAGTGATGCTCAAGTTGATCGCGAGAACTTCGCCCCAATTCCCCTCTAGTTGATAATGAGTATTAAACACCCCATCCTACTTTATCTGAAAGTGAATATGAATACAATTCGCTCTATCCTATCTAAGCTGATCTCGAGGTCCCGTCTTACCCATCCTGATAATAAATATTGAAGAATCCACGCCAATCTTATGCCCTAGTTCTATCCCTTTATCCCATCTAAGCTGAAGGTGAGTATTAAAATATTCGCCCTCATCCTATCACAGCTGAAAGTGAATATTAAAAGAATTCGCTCTATCCTACCTAAGCTGATGGCGAGTATTAAAATATTCGGCCCCGTCTTACACAAGCTTATAATAAATATTGAAGAATCCACCCGAATCCTATCCCGTAATCCTAAAAATTCGTTTTATCTTTCGGCGCAATCCTACTCAAGCTGATGGTCAGCATTAAATATTCGGCCCCAAATAACTCAAGCTGAAGGTGAGTTGTAAAAAACTCGGCCCAGTCCTAATATATATGCAATTTTTTTTTTTTTTTTCTCTTTTTTTTTGTGATTAATCTTACGTTAGCTCAAGTTTGTTTCGCGAAATGGCCTTTTTATGAACAATAAAATGTATTTTAAAATGCTAACAAAAATTTCTGGTTTTTAAATAAATTTTTTAAATTTAAAGTAAAATCCAAGTTTTTGTTGTGTTACTTTATGGTCAACATTTAAAACATTTTTGGGTATCTTGGTCGTTTTAACGACCAACCAGTTCACAGAGTTGACTACATTTTTTTTTTCCTTTTTTTTTTTTAGGTAAAGAACTGATACAATCTTTCAATGTTGCAAAAATGAAAAAAAAAAAAAAAAAAAAAAAACTATTGTACATGCATGTTACATTAATCTTGAAGTGAAGGTAATTTTAATTTAACTACAGGGGCCGAAAATGTTTGTAATAACACTTGTATCACTTGAAAGTGTACAACGTTATGCAGTAAAATACTACACTACAAGATTGAGTCGAAGAATTACTTTACTGCACTTTACTTAAGACTTGAATGAATTTAGGACCATGTATATATATATATATATACATGTTATAGCAAAGTAAATTTACAAAATTTCATTTTAGGCTTTTAGAGTTCAGTACAAATAGTGAGCTGAAGCGATGGCCTAATGCGCTGAGAGTGACCCCCAAACGACGCTGGTGGTTATTAGAATTTTCATTTTTGAACTAAAAATGATTTTTGCGTTAATTCCGTTAAAACATTGCAAGATGTGCGGAGCACATTTACTCAACTGCAAGGTGGCATTCAAAGCAAATAAATTTATTTATAATAAATTCCTAAAAACGTCAGCTTCAAAACGGTAAACCTCAGACATCGCCTTTTAGTTAAAGATTTTCGTTTACATCCATATCAGAGATGTCTGCACGACGAAAAAAAAAAATTAATTTTCATTAAAACGAAGGAAAAATTTTGCTTTGTTAAATTTTTAAAAATCCTTTGCATCCAAGCTTCAAATGCTTATCGTTTTCAACAAAAGGATAAAAAACCTGTAGTAAGAGTAAATATGTGTTTTAAGGGGCTTTCAGAAATCTCTTCCGGTATAACATAAGTGAATTGAAGAATCATGTGGAAAATCATTTTCACGCTTAAAAAGGCATATGCTAACGATTAAAGGCTCGCTTAAGTTATACCCAAGCCTTGATTGTCGTCGCCTGAAACGCGAAACCACGATTGGAATGAACGATGCAAACTTTGTGTAAATTTTGGACAAAAAAAAAAAAATAAAGAAATAAAGGAATATTTACTTGGATGAAACTGTGTAAACATTTTCATGGCCTACTATTCGCTTCCCGAAGATTGCAGGTGTTCGCTTTCAACAATAATTCGACTACGTATTAAAAACACTCATGGATCCAACTTAATCTCTTAGAGGTTTATATTTTTTTGCATATTTCCGTTTTAACCACTCACTTAGCGAATGTTTTTCCGCACTTGTAACATGGCGATTATCGGAGAGAACTGGGCAAGGACAAAGAAACCGGCCGCAGTCTAGTTGGTGGTACGCCCTATCGGTGAATGTTATGTCTTCTAATGGTCAGAGAGAACTGGGAGAGGGCATAAGAAGTGGCCGCTGCTTAGTGAGTAATATGCCCTATGGGTAGATGTTATATCTTTACTTGTCTTTTACTAAGCACCCAAGTATTCTGCATCACATTGAGATTTGAATCCGCTAACACCGACTTGGTAATCGCGACTCTCGTCTGCTCGTCCATGTGGCAAACGGGACGTGATCGAAAACGTGGCCTTTCAACACGCTTTTGCCTCACTAATATATCTTACAATAATAATTATTGGTTACGAACTCTGGTTGCGAATTAATATAGCCAAAGAATTTGCGTAATTGTCTCGTGCCGCGCCCTCTTAGCATTCCCTAAATATTTGTAACTCGTCTTTCCACTGCTTACTTTTGGGATTAGAAGTTTTCATCGTCATTTTGCTTAGATGAAAATTGTTTAGTAAATTTGGACTTAAGTCAATGACCATAGGGAGAGGTTATGTTGTCATTTATAGGGTCGGAGAAAGTACTTTTTATTCAATTTATCCCTTTCCCTATGATTGATTAGATTTCATTAAGACTTAACCTCATTGAAACTCCGCTTTATCTTCGCTTTATAAGTTTTACGTTCTCTCCCTTCACATTGTCGTTTACTTTGTTCAATTAAGATTTTAGTTTTTATATTAATTGGGTGTGACTTTGCTCTTGATTTGAGTTTTAAACTATGACGCGAACGTGACTTTTCGATTTGATGCTTGACTGGTAACTCATCCTAAAGGCTGGTCATTGCGAATGTGACTGCCAGATTTTCTGCCTTAGTTGAAATCACCTGACTCCAGTTTATCTAAAAACCATGGCGACATTATTATTTTTTTCAGTGGCTTATAAACCAGCTTTAACGTTCATCTTAGAGACCATGAGACGAGAATCTATGACTAAAAGAAAAAACATGTTTTTTTCTTGCAGCTTAGCTTCTTTTTCGTTTTATGTCATTTCGAAAATTTCGCTATCAATAGACATAGCGAAGAAAACAGACTTGAGTGTATAAACTTGTTTTATCACTTCCGTTCCTGGAACTTTTCAATTAACTTAATACAAAAGAATAAAAATAAGAAGAAAATATATAGAGAAACTGCCGCTAAATGAATCATCGGTTGTATCTCTTCACAATGTCCCAACTTTGGAAGAAGATTCATTTACACTTCTTTTTAATGCGCATTGATTGTATAAAATTTACGTTTACATGTAAATTGCATATATATAACGAATGACAAATTTACTGCAAAGCCGGCTTTTCCTCTCATTCCTTCGCTAGCAGGCACTCAACGCTAACTTTTATAAATAAAAAAGTTTATGGCTTCTTTAAGATATGTATGTACATTAAAAAAAAGAAAAAAAAAAAAAAACAGAAAGAACGCACTTTGCATATATATATATGTGCATGCATGCATGTATGTCTATGCGTATACCAATGGTTTTGCATATGCATGCCTCACATCTACAGACACTGATTGATGGCGTTGGAAAGAAAACTCAAGCATTTAATTGTGTAAATCCTACCTCCCTTTAGCAGGCAAAAAAATAAATAAATAAATTTGTTAAAAAAAGCAGAAAAACAATTTAATTTACTGTAAAAGTGAGAAAAGAAATCAAATAGAAAAACAGCACAACAATAAAACACATAAGCACATTAACGTGCATTAACCAATGCATGCATACTACGCGCGGGTTTGCATGTATGTATTGCTTAAGAAAGTCTTTTTTTTCTTTTTTTTCTTTTTTTTCTTAATAGTTTTTATCGCTTTTGTGTGTTTGGCATGAAATTTCATATTATTATATATGAATTGTGAAAATCTTGTTTGTTTGTATGCATATATGTGTGTGTGTATGTATGTATGAATGTGCGAAAAGCTATTTATGTGTATTTCTCTTTTTCACTTCTGTGCTAAGATTTTGTTTATTTAACGACTAATATGTGTAAAAAAGAAAAAGTTTAATAAAACCGAAAACAACAACGACAACGACAACAACAACAACAGCGATAGTGACGCTTCTATTTCTTCATATTTATCGATTGGCGAAAAAAATAAATCAAAAAAAATCTATGTTTGTATGCATGAAGAGATCGATATAAAACTATTTTAAATGTGAAGAGAGATCAATATGTGTATATATCGTCAAAAAAGTACCAGGAGTTTCTAACTAAAAGTTATCGGGAAAGAATATCTAAATAAAGAACAAATTAAGAATGAGTTGAAATTAGAATGCGCATATTCTGTTAAGAAAGTATCGGGAACATCATATATTTTTTTGTCAAACAAGTACCAGGAATTTCGAATTAAACAGCATCGTGAAAAAATATTTCGATGTAGAAAATGTTAGATATTAAGAGCAATTCGAATGCCTATATTCTACCAAAAAAGTAAAAGAAATTTTATATATAAAGAGTATCAGGAAATGTAGAAATGTCTACACAAAAACATATTAAAAATGAGCACAGATGCGAATGTGCATATTCTGTCCGAAAAGTACCAGGAATGTTATAGAGAAAGTATACCAGGACACATTGATGTACATATTAGAAATGAGCAGAGATTCGAATGTGCAAATTTTGTCAAAAAAGTATCAGGAATTCCATAGAGAAAGTGGACCAGGAGAAAAGGCCATATATAAAAGCATATTAAAAATGAGCAAGAAGGAGTAGAATGTTCACATCCTGTCAACAAAGTACCAGGCATTTCGTATCAAATAGTGCTAGGAAATATAGATTGTAAATAAATTGTTGTCAAAAAAGTACCAGAAATAGAATAGTCCGCGGGAGGTGCTTGTTTATTGAATGTCACTAAAACTAATTTTACAGAATCCTAACTACCTCTTAATTTGCTTACAATTTTTTCATTTTAATTGTGCTAAACTTTGACAGATTTCTATTTATCTTATGGATCAAATAATCGAATGAAGAATTCATTTTAAATTCTGCGATACTAATGGAATTTTGTAAAGGAAATTTGTAAACTACAGAAAAATAATGCAAAACATCTGTGAAGCTGTAATTGCGTAAAAATGACACAAGATATTCAAGAAGAGTTTACAAAAAATTTTGGATTAGTGTTGAAACTAAATGTTTTTTTTTTTTTGCTCATCGTAGAATGCACTAAGCTTCCATATCACAAGCCTGATTTATGCGTAAAAAATGTGGCTTCAAAAAAAAGCGAATCGCGAAGTGGGAGTACATCAACCGGAAAAGGTTGGGTTTTGCGTTGGCTCTACATCTTGATCTAAAGGCCTATGTATATTGTAGAAAGTTAAAAAAATTTCATTTTGAATCTACGGCCTTCTGTGAAGGCAAGAGTAAGATGTATCTGCTTTATGAAAAACAACTCTGAAATTTCGCAACACTTTGAACAATCCACCTGCTCGCAAGTCCTCACAAAGAAGTTTTTAGATAAAACCTTTATCAAAATTTTCATTGCGGCTCCGAAGAAAAGGATTTCAGTTCCCTGATGTCCTGAAACAAAGGGCATTAGAAAATGGAAAAATGAAAGGGGAAGACTCCTCTTTCTATTCGAGAAGAAAAATGTTAGCGTATATGTGTTTTTTCAAGTGCGCCTCAATAAGAGAATTGCAGAAGGAAAATCGAAGGAATTTTTTGTAAACTCCCAATACTTTTTCGACAACATAAATATATTAAACACACGCAAAAATATTGCGTTGTACAATAGAACTGATGTTATTTAGGCCCAAGCGCTAATAACTTATATGATTAGAAATTGTGTATATTGTATAACTTCCCGAAAGCTCATCACTTTTTAGACTTGTAAACAAAACTACATATTTAAACTATGTTTATATACACTGACATGGATATATATCATTTTGCATACACATATCCATAAGCGTGAAAATATGTTACATGGCTATTATGTCTGTATTGAATGATTATCTACTTGGCTGACGGACTACTTAGTTGCTTAGCTGTTGGTTTAAATAAAGAAGTGATATGATGTATATTTTCTGTTTTGCCATGATTATATTGTTCGTTTATGTTTTTTTTTTTGTGAAAAATTTCTAAAAGAAAACATACAAATTATATTACTTTTCTTTAACTTTACGCTTCACGTTTTGCTGGAATTTCGTTCGCTTCTTTTACTTCTTATTATTCTTCTTCTTCTATTGACCTCTATTAGCAAAATTATCCAATGTATTATTGTGACCGCACACACAAGAGCTTATTGCAAAAACAAAAAAAAAAAAAAATAAAAATAAACGTAAACGTAAACGTAATTGAAATTCAAATTAGCTCCGCACATAAAAGCACCGCATCGCTCAGACTTTAAATATTTTCCATAAACATACAAAGTAAAGCAAAGAAAATTAATGCCCGTATAATTTCACTTCTTTTCGACACAATAAGAAGCAAAAGCAACAACACGACGTTCAACAAATATGCGGCTTAAAAAATTTTTTTCTTTTCTTTATATTTTTTTTTTTAATTCACTCCGTTCGCAAGTTGTACTTGGAAGCGCGTTTATATGACCAGCAGTAGCTTACGCTAGCAACGACTATGAAAAACTGAAAGGCACACTATTATTTGCCAAGTCTGGTATATACACAGGGTACATGTTTGTGTATGTGTGTGTGTGCCTTTGTATGCAATTATTAGCATTATTATTGATCACTCACACTTGGAAGGCATTCGATTTAAACTTGGCTCAAACCAGCAACAAAACAGGTATAGTAATTCGCCCAACTAGGCATAATATACTCATAACATATAAGCACAAGCTCACAAGCGTGAGCCCGAAAGCCAACCAGTCAGTCGATCAGTTAGTTAGTTAGTTAACAACAAATCGTAGCTTAGCCCAACATAAAAGCTAAACGAATAGTCTCAAACATAGCTTGGTAGAACACAAGCATACACATACTTACGCTCCTTTAAATGTATATGTGTGCGTGCGTTTGTTTGTTTGCGTGTGTTTTACGCCGGTTAGTATGATCGCCATAGGGAAAGAGAGAAAGAGCGAGAGAGAGCGCGGTAGTGTTAGCATATAGGATGTTGTTGAAATATAGATATTTAAGAGGGCAGAAGATCAAAGATTTGTTGAGCAATTTGAATAACGCCCGAAAAGTAAATGTTCATCAAAATCTGTATATTAAAATCATTGGAAAAAGTTCAAAATGAAAGAAATAATTCAATGGATCAGTAAAACTAAAAATAATTTATTATTATTTTAACTAATTTAATGCGCAATTCGGACAACCTAGAATATCAGTAATATAACCTGATTTAACCTAATAAAATAGCAAAAACTAATTTAGATATAACTCGTAGAGAAGTGGCAAGGAATCTTATCTTCTTATGTGCTCTTATAGACGTATTCTCATGAGTCGACAGTTAACCAGTAAGCAAGTACCCCGTTGGTAGATATATTTAACTAAGCAACCTTTCCATGTTAGAAGTGAATCGCAAAGTTTAGATAAGCGAGGCCATCAATCTATATACCTATAGTAGGAATTTTCAACTTTTTAGGTTACCTCAGTCGCATTCGAGAAAAGCAAACATTTTGATACATTTTTTTTTTCCATTTCTCTTTGACCTCATACGTGTAATCGTCAGAAGAAAGCAGAGGGAAGAAAGATATAAAAAATGGCCTTTACCTACCGAGCACTCACTAAAGCTACGTTCACACTCCAATCTTAATTAAAATATGGTCTATCGCACTGAGAATTGAATCCGGAGATGTCGACTTGCTCATCGAATCTCTTAACTATTTGGCTCTGCGCGTGTATAAAATGGGAAAGATATAAAGGTAAAGATGAAAAAATTCCTCCCGCGCTTGTAATTTGTCTTGACTACGATCGTGTCCTCACTTCTCAATCTGTTTTTCTGGTATCTGGTATTTGTTACAGCGCAACTGGGTGAAACGGTACACGAACTCGAATGCAACAGGACCTTATGAAATTATTATTTCCAAACTTTTGAAGGTGATACGGATCGGTAGTAATGAAATTGGGTGCCAAACGAGTTGAACCAAATTCCTGCCGTGTAAGAACGTGCTATAAAAACAAGAAGAACGCCTTACAATTGTTACCCAAAAAGTACTAAATTTTGATAAACAAAATCATAAAAATTCGCAAGTTAAACTCGGCCTGTCCATCATCGTGTACGAAAATGTATAGAAGAAAACCCTTGAGTAGCTGGCCACAAAAATAAAAAAAAAAGTGTTAGAGCGACCATTATGCATAACAACGCTTGGATGTAAGACTTTCTCCTCGCCCTCTCTTTTAACCTTGATGGTATATGGTTTAAGCAGCGTTTTCAGAAAGTGGTCCGATCGGAACCACTCTCAGCAATTATTAGCAGGTATTTTGTTTCATCAAAATACCTCAAAAATTGCGACCTGTAGTTTAAACACAAGGGAAACGGACGAGTGGACGGACGGACAGACAACCCTAGATCGATTCAGACAATAATTCTGAATTCATCGATATAATGAAAGGGTGGATCTCTCTTGTATCTTTTTGGATGTTGCATACATAATATGCCCTTGTGTCACAAGTGATGGGTGACGGGTATAAAAATGAAGCATTTGAGAATAAATTTCGTACGAAAGTAATAAATTGCTTGATATATATTTGTTTTTTTTGTTTGGGTGTAAAAAAGAAACTGCTTAAGCGTGTTTTTTCTTAATAATTTTTTTTTTTTTTTTTTTTACGTATTTAATACGAGCTTGTCGCTTCTTTGAAGCGAGGCTTATATTCGATAGGAATCGACTCAATTTGAACTTAAATAAGACGGAGAAGCAAACTTGTTTATGCGAGCACTTTTTCCTTTTTTGTTTTTCTTTTTTTTTATTTTTCATTGATAAAGTCGAGTCGAAAAATGCATAAAAATTGAGCGAAATTAGCGAATGAATTTTGTTTTTCGCTTTATTAGCATATATTTATTGTTTTACTCAATAAACAACAACAATGACAAGACAGAAAAGTAAAAATTATGCTGATAATATGATACGTAACATATGTATTATTATTATTATTATTATATTAATAGTAATTTTTTTTTTTTCTTCTCTACAGATTCTTTTGGTGTTGCAATAGAAAATCGCATACAACTAAGTTTTATTTTTTTATTGTATTTGTTTTTTTTTGTTCATATTTTTACTTTGCTTCCGAAACCGGGTTTTGCTTAATAGCTAACATTTAAGAGAAGTGTTGGTAGCGAGTAGCATACAATATAGTTATGCACTTAACCAGTTAGAAGCGGAATTTCAAATTTCAAGTTTCAAATTCCTTTAAGCGCGGTCAAGTACACATCATTTTTCCGTAACCTTTCACATCCCCTTTAAAAATGTTGTGGAAATTAAACAAATATGAGGAAAGAATGCGTGAAATGCTTATCGTAAACAATATGTATTTTTTCTTCGATAAATATAATATTTTTAAACCATACATCTTTTACATACTTGTCTGTCCTTTCTTCCAGTTCTCTCCTCTATAAAGACATTTGAAAGCTTGCAAATAAACTTTTCATTAAGCGAAGGCGGACTTTCGACTTCGAATAAAGGTTCCCTCGTAACGACTAAAAATGGTGAATAATTATATTCAATATTGATAACAATAATATAATAAAAGCCCTAAAGGACCAACGGGCGGGAGGATTCAAAAGGATAAGAGTACTCGCATTCGAAAGTCCTAGTACGGCGTTAATTGGTGAAGGCACCCTTTTTCCTTTTAGACTATGATGTTCATAGCACCATTCCCAATAAACAACGTGACATATAACAACTTCGGGCCTCGTCTCGAATATGAAGTTTCCTTTTTTTTAATTTACACCTTGAATTCTTTATGATCGCACAAATTTAATGGTACTTATATTACCCAAAATCTTTTCATTTTCTTGGCTAGGACTACACACACATGGACTTACCTAACTATGAATTTGAAATGAAACGATTCGAATCAGTTCAAAAGTGGATTCTTTCTCTGGCCGAAACTATTCCCCTTCTAGTTCAACGGATAAATAGATAAATCAATTATGTGCTCATCGTGACCATTTCTAGCTCCGCCACCATAGGAAAAAGGAATAAGGCTTATAGATTTGCCTTCTATCTACCACAAAGGTCCTAACGACAATCCGAAAATCAATGCTTTCATATTATTGAAAAGAGACGTTCAACGTATACCACGGCTAAAGCCTTTACATAAAGACACTTTCTATCCAGATATAGATGGATAGGACTCGCGACTGCTAAATTGTTGCTGGCTGGTTCTCAACTAAGTATGGTAGACCATACCTTATAAGTAACTATGTGATGGAATTACTTAGACTTATGTTCACTATTGTATACTGTCTACTTTGCTGTTTAATTTCTTGATTGATATTCTTCGCTATAAGGTCATAATTTAATAGTTAGCCTTAAGTTCGCTTGTTGAAGGCCTTAAGCCTGGATATATTGTAAAATCCTTTGACGTGTAAAGCCTTGCGCTTTGATTATATGCTTTATTATTTCATAATTTAAGCCTTTAATATTAATAGTGTTACTTAATGCGGACGAAATGTATAATTGTAGCCAGTGATGAAATAAAAAATAAGTATACCCGGAGGAGGAAGAATGCTCTTGAAAGTCATTGTTTCGTCTAAATTTATAAACAGCCAAATTGATTGTCCTGCACACCTAACATCAGTGCAGTTAACCGTTGCATACACGGTCATTATCATATTCATCTGTAAACTGTCTCCAAAATCATACGAATTATGCATTTTTTAATCCTATCCGCCTACTCTATGAAAATTTTAACAATTATTATTCGTTGTTTTCGTTTACCGATTTCGTAAACAAAATGAAAGCAAATAATTTCTACGAAATTTTTATAAAACTGCGGTAACCCTGTAATTAACACTAAACACTTACACTTATCGTACTCTCTCTCATTCACATCTATTTAATTACCTTAAATTAAAAATCAGCTGGTTATATGAATTTGTTGTTGTTAAAAAATTTATAGGTAAATGGTGACAATTGAATGAACAGATATTTACTTTTCTTACTTGTTATTACCCTTTACGGTGTTGTGAGACCGATAAATAGTAATAGTATTTTGATTTTATTTTATATTTTTTTTTTTATATTACATAATATGTACGCATTCAAGTGCACGGAAATAAGGTCCTGATTTCCGCAGTTAACCGGTTAACGTCAATTAATTTAGATACAATGTTTGCGTTTATGCATTTGTTCGTATGCACTTGTTTGTAGATTTATAATATGAGAATGTCGTTTATTCACGTTATTATATTTGTAGTGCGTTTGCCATTTGAATTGATTTAATTGTTTTTTATGACGACGTTTTCTAAACTTTTAAGCTGTTATTGCTGCGATTGTTGTTGTTACTACTTTTGTTGTTGTCGTTAATGTTGTCATTTGTTTATCTAAATAAAGAATTTTTGTCATTAGTCATTAAAAATGCACTTAATTGCATAATAAAACCACAAATAAAATACTATATAATCTCGGGCACCTACCGTCTAAAATATTTATATATAAACACGTACTTAATAATATCTCTATTATCTTGCGGTCAAAAAATACGACAAATTTTTCTTACAAAATTATATTCTTCCAAATCAGATTCATCTCCTTTATCGCTTTCATAACATTCAAACAATGTCGGTTGTTAACACTTTGGCGAGCAGAGAAGAAACCATAGCGCATAAAGCTATTAACATGATCCTGATTTTCGAGCGACTTTAGCATCCTGGCAGACAAGCATCATGGTTTTTCAGGCTGTCGAAGAACACGCTTGTATATGCTTACAAGAACATATTCTACAGCAGCTCAATATAATGACATGAAACTGTACGTAGATATTAGAAAGAATGCGACCAATCAACAAAAAAAAGTTATTTAATGATTTCAAATGCATCGTATTTCTTGTAAAGAATCATATCAGTGAATTTTATTTGAATAGAATTTATATTTGATCACTACCTTTATTGTGTGTGTGTGTGTGTGTGTGTGTGAAGAGTTTGTTGAAGAAAAGTCTTTAAAGTAGTTAAGACATGTTGCAGATATTCAATGGACAAGGACAAAGAAATTTATAAACGAAAGAATAGACAAAGAAGGTGGATAGCCAAGCAAAAGACTAAATAAGAAGAAATAGAAGCAGAAATACGAGAAAGGCAAATGCAAGACCACAAAATTGAGACAAAGATGGATTAAGACGTGAAAGGACGAAATGGCGGAAGGATCAATATACGAAAAGCTGAAGAGTCAGAATGTATAAAAAGGAGGACAAATAGTGATGCGTTGAAAGATGATAAGAAGCAAAAATATATAAACAGATTTATGGGCAGAAAGCAATGTTGAGACATACAAACATCAACAGCCCTTGGCACTGGAAAGGGTGCACAGACGGAATTAATAGACAAACGAACGGAGAGAAGACGAGCGAATATCGAACGGACAAATGTGTTGACGGGTGAATGAGCCGACGAACGAATGTGACAGGTTGATAGACGGAAAGATTGATGGACTTATGGATTGATGTACTAATGGATTGGCGCATGGACGGACAAACGAATCGCCGAATGAAGTGAAGCTGGAAAGACTAATAGGGGCCTCAAGAGACATATGCAAACCGGGACGGCGAAACGGTACTGTAGACTAATGCAAGGACGAGCCAACGAAAATTTCGACAGGAAAATTTATTAACCGAAGGAACGAGAAGCAGAGCAAACAATCCGCAAACGGAATTGTTAGTCGACGTAAAGGCCTGCAGATGAAAAGACGGAAAAACAGTTAGATGCCTAGGCTGAGAAATAGATCAAAGAGTTCAGCGCAACGTAGATAGATTAAGAGCCGAACAAACGATTGGAAGGGTATTGGTGAAAGTAAAAAAAACCGAAGGATGAATACAAACAAAAGCTGGAAATACTAGAGGCAGACGGAAACGTGGTTGAACGCGGCAGACTTAAAGTTGTATAAAAATACGTTTACTTCGTGAAGCGTCCGACGGTCGTTACGTCGTTGATTTTTACAAACAAGACCAAAGAGTAGATATAATTGTCTTTTTCAATACATGCAAAAATATATAAGTACCGCGTTAATTAATCGATCGATCAATTCGACAGAAAGTCTTTAAACACACATCTCGTTGTGTAACTCATCGGGCATGCAAACGTTTGCTAAAATAACTGTCAAATTTATTTCAAATTTATTAAATTACTATCAATTTATACAAACTGTACGCATATATATGTATTAATGTATAGACATTTATGTGTAATAATTTTTAATGGCCCTATCTATTAAAAAATTAAATAATAATATTGCGTTCTGTAGCGTGTTTTCCCAGCGTTTAAATCTCAATTTCTCTGATAAGAATTTCAAGTCGATTAATTATGTTGCTGTTAATTTCATTTAAAATCATACGTATTAAGCAATCGGAGGAGGTAAGAAATGGTGGGTAGGTGGGTAAGCGTTAATGTTGCAATTATCATTTGCGAGTCTAGACGTTTTCATTTAAATTAAGGTTTTCTTCTTTTTTTTTTTTTTTTTTTGCTATTTCTATACTTAATTGTAATCACTTTTAATATAATTATATAATTAATTTGTCATGAATATCATTTTTGAATTAATAATCAGTTATTTTTTACAATTATGTCGATCGCATATGACCACTTAAGTGGGAGGTAAAAGTTCGTTGTTAAACCTTGAGCAACAAATAATATATAATTAGTTGTGCAAGCACATGTATTACTTACAGCAGAGGTTTTCAATCTTTACGTTACGAGGCCTAACTCCCTTTAAACTACTTAAACGCCCTTTGCGATCTATGTACCTTTCCTCTCTAGCCTTTAATTCTTTACTTAAAGTTCAAACGTCATCTTCACTTTCGTTGATAACAATCCGTGTCTCTCATTGGTTGGGAATCTGCGACTTCACGTGTTAGCTTGCTAAAAACAATTAATGTTTCATTGACCCTGCATGATGAGCTTTTAATGGGGGATAGTCGTCGATTGTTATTTAACTTAAAACTCTGACGCTTATGAGAGCTTGGAATATCAAGACTTCATTTATAAAACGTGATAGAACAGAACATTTCCGGAGAAAAATCTCTTTAGAAACTGTCTGAAGCAGCCAGGACAGCATCGAGGCCAATAATACTGCATAGTCATAATTCACTTGAGGAATTTTTTCCTACAATTAATTGTTCATGAATTTTTTGTTAGGATGGTGGGAAAATATTTAAAAAAAAAAATTCCCTTTGCAAATGCAAAGTGGTTTGCATGTGAGTTACTTTCCAACGTTGACCGCAAAACGGTACTCATTTTGCACAGGTTTCACAATTTAAAACTTCACTTCCCAAAGTCTTCCATAAGTTTTTACGAGCAGCCGATACGTTGCTTCCTTTGTGGGACTCATATCATAGTAATGTTTTAAATGCACTTTATCCACCGCACGTTAATCACTCTACATGTCGCAACTAGCTGATAAAGAGCACTGAAAGTAGTCCTCTCATATCTCACGGGAGGTAAGTCGATTAATAAGACTCTACATGTTGTATTTTGCCTGATAGGTCAGATTACTTGCGTTATAGTAAAATACAAGAGAACTTTCCCATCAACCTAATAATGTTAACTACCTTAGGAGAAGCTCTCAAAACCTGAACTCACTTTTGCGCAAGACTTCATATCCCGCAACGAGAAACATGCGTCGCTGAGTATGCGCTACGCATAAAAGCAATTTAGAGCGACGTATATGTGCTCTAGGGTCCCAAAAAGCATAAATATTCGTCCTTGCTTAGTTTATGCAGTTTTTTAAATCAATTTTCAAAAGCAGTCTACTGTCAATGTAGATCTCGAACCAGGTAATGAATTCGTTTGAAGGAATTCCCCTCGTCATGACTAGTTTTCTTTTGGAGTATATTGCATTTTCTAAGCGTGTACTTGTTATGTCTTGACTATGTTAGATTAAGTCCTTAAACAAAATCTTATATGTTAAATATGCAATAGATTGGGACATGGATATGTATGTGAAAATGCTCGGTATAGAAGTACACCTTCACTAGTTTATTTCACGGAAAAGATAAAACATAGTTTACTTAAAGTATCGGTCAACGGTAGCTACACATTTTCTCTGACGGACTATGATCTGCTTGCTACAAGAATATCCTGCCTAGAGAGAATATCAATTGCATACCGCAAGAGCATCCTAATTTTCTGAAAGAATCCATTGAAATACCATTTTTTGAATGAAATCTTTGCCTACAAAAGTTACAGCAGCTCGAAGCCGATGTTAATTAGAAAGAAAAATATGCTGTGGATATAGCGGAGCTAGAAGTATACCTCGATTTAGTGCTGCTAACGTTTCTTGGGGGAAATTTGTGAGTCGGAATGTCGTCATACAAAAATATCAACGCATGATGTCTTCTGACATACTGCAACCATTTTCGTTTAATGATTGCGTACAACTGCGTCAGCTGTGATTAGCGTTCCTGAATGAAGGCATTTTTGAGTTGAAGCACCCTTCAAAGCTTGTGTTGAATTCGCTAAACTCAGTTAATCTGTTTAAGTAGAGCTGCCAACGACGTTCGACTTTATGGTTATGGACGCTAACGGTCGGCCTGCTCCACAATTTTTCGGGTTTCGTCACGTGTTACTAGTCTGTGAATCTTTTTTTTTAATAGATTTATTTACAACTTTAAAACTGTAGACTAACGCACATAGTTCGTCACAAACCTTGAACAGAAAGGGAACTAAAAGACTATTGAAGTAATCGCTCTATGCTCTATATGGCTAACCATCATCATCGCGAAAAATTCACGTATTTAAGAAGGAGACCATTTTTGTTTTTGAAAGCATTGAAGGAGTCATCAAAGTACTTCAAAGTTTACTTTGACGAATTCTTCGAAAACATTGGCCTCAGATTCCCCACAAAGTACACGCAAACATTTTCACACGTTTTTGAAATATCAATGTTAACCGATGAGACCGAAGGCACTTTTTTTATACGAATTATTTTATTTTATTTCTTCTAGCACGAGTCCAAAAAAAAAAAAAAATTTTTAATTCTAATTTTGATTGGCTCACAGCAAGTTATACATACAACAATTGAGGGAATACTGTGATCAGAAGTCAATCGGTTTATATCCACACATGTATTAGTGACTTGCGCTACTGCTGCTTGGCCATTAATAACGAACGGAATTCTCCATTTGAATCTAACCCGACATATGGGTATTGATGATGGCATTTTTGGTCCAATCATATATTATATATATACAAGTCAAGACTTTTATCTGCAGAAGTCGCAATTTGACAAATGCTAACAACATAAAGTAATGCGATCGCTGTCGAATTGTTTATGGGCCTCAAATATCCCCATTTCCTGTTCAAGTAAACGTCCACTCTTTACATGCATAAAACGTTCGATTAATCTAATCACCTATCAACTATCAATACAATGGTGAGTAAAAACCCTAAAGACGCCCTTCGCAACCACTCTGAGTCATTAATTCTACGTATTTTTGTTTAATATTTTCATTAGTATGCATGGAATAGTAAGCAAAGTAAATTGAACTTTAGCCATTAACCATTTCAATGAAACGAGGAATTTTTTTTATTTTTTTTTTATTCTCTAAAGAAGCACGCAACACTTTCTTTCTGAGCATGTTCAATAAGCTTTTCATCACGTTTTCTCTAAATAAACCCAGTCGCGCATAATAACCATTTTTTTCTCTAGTAAATATCAATTATAAGTATGATAATAAAGATTTAGAAAAAAACCCTGATATAACATAAAAACCCGATTCTAATTAATCCGAGATTTTGCGGAACACTAGAAATTATGCAGTACACATGATTCGAAAGTTGTTAGTGATTAGTTTTCAGTTTTCTAAAAAAAAAAAAAAAAAAAAAAAAAAAAGAAAAGAAATCGCCGGCAAATTTAAAACAAAAAACCAGTTTGTGTCTAGCAACAACAATCTGAATTGAATAACTATATAGAAATTTAATATAATTAAAAACAAACGAAAACAATAATGATAATAACAATAAAGCAGATGTCATTTGCTCTGCTATGACAGTTATTATAAGTGGATTAGATTATAAGTGTAAGTGAGATGTCTACATATTCAATCTTGGGCAGAATATTGAATACCTCTCACCTTTGTAATCAATTAAGACGAAACGCAAAGAGTCAACTGTGCCCTTCTCAGATCGCACTTTAATATAACTCGGGTAAATATTTGTGATACAAGTTTTCGAAAGACATCGATGTTTAATGATTAGATTGAAATTACATTCGGAAGATTATTGCAGTTTGTCTTGTAGTTATTGACAACATTTTGATCTAATTTAGGTATATTGAACCCTTTCTTTGTTTTACTTTCAAAAAAACCCATCCGACCTTAAATTGCCAAGCCAAAGACGAAGGCTTCTAGGGATAACACAATTCACAATGTCACACCGAGATCGCAAACCTTGTGTATCGATCAATGCCCCTGATGACAGACCTGATCCTTCGTTAGCCATCTCAACCACGATCACTACCATCGTTGAGAGAGATTAAAGTGATTCGGAATGCCATCCTGATTAAGAATATGCAAGACACCATATCTGTAAGAATACGATACTTACTCTTATTTTGAGTAAGCACCGGACACATATGAGATTCTAGGATCACGTTCGCAATTTTATAACTCTTTTCTAGTTTCTTAATAATAATGATTTTGTTCGCAGAGTAAGTCGATTGTGTGATGAGTAAGAGCTCGGTGTTATCTGAAGCACCGAAAAGACGATATGGTATTCTGTAGTACATTAGAGTTAACTATGTTACATCATTATATTTGATTAGACTTTTCCATGTCCTGTCTTAGACGTCTACCTCACGAGAGAAAATGCACTCAGAATACGACACTGCATCTTCTAATGCATGGCTCTTTTCTCTGTCCGTTGTTAGTTGGAACAAATAGTTCTGCGAGGCTGAGTGTATTCATATTCCATACCGTGTCGTACAACTAACGCGTGTTTTCTATGTCCAGTCTTGGATGAAAAAGTTAGTTTCATGCGACTGTGAGCGCGAGCAGATTTTCAAAATCGACATTGGAATAGATGAGCTTTAACTAAGCTAGGAATTCTACACTTTTTCTGAGAGTTGCAAGTGAAATAATAAAAAAATATACTGATACCCAGTGCAGGCGAATATGAAAATATCAACATTATAATATTATTCTTAGAAAATTCAAATCATTTCTAAAAACAAAAACATAAATAATAAGCAACTTTTTCTATTTTAATATCATTTTAGTGACTGAATCTTCAGATGGCCTTGTTAAATATTTAACAAAATGTGTTTTTTTATTATTATACTTTAAACATATACTTGATACTAGTTCAATACGAGAATGCATAGGAATCAAATTCGTAGTAGAAAACAGTTGACTTTTTTCCTTTATCGGAAATCGAATCTACCTCTTCCGACTGAGAGTCGGACGCCGCTCGCTATCTGCGCAACCTTTTGCTTTCTTTCAATTTTTAAATTTTTCTTTTCGAGCCAAATAGTCATGGCCAAGCCATTTCGGCATTGCATGCTGATCAAAGAAATGTACATTTTCTGAGCTCTCTCTTAAGACGTCCTAGAAGATCAGAAGTATATTTCCTTTATGAGATAATTATGAAAATTTTGTAATCACCCAAGAACATATACATTTTGACATTTGGCTAAAGTGATCCCGACATTACAAATGAAATTGGAAATCCCCTTCCACCCTTCGATGAAGAAGAATGTAAAAAAATTTCCATTAACACCTTACGACAATCCCAATTGTGGAACCCTTTAAGGTATTAGTACATGTTTCAGTGGGACTTGGCCTTTAGGAAAGTACTTTGCCATAATTTAAGAAGTCATCTAGCAATTCTCGACTGCTTTATTTATGTAAATAGGAAATAGACGATGTATTCGTTAATAAACTAAAAATTAGTCAGTGATGATCTAAAAATTTCTTATTAGCATTTTCGGAGTTTGCATAGCTTTGCATAGCTCTTCTCCTCTTATTATAGCGTGCATCTTGACTTGGAAATGCTTAACGCTTATCAAAGCAAGCAATGCGCTCTTTTTCAGATGCCTTGTCATCGTTCGGTCTTCTGCTATTTGTTGTTTATAATAATATGTTAAAGCAGCCTTAAAGTCTCAAAAGTCGATTGTTCAGTTATTGCTACCTTAGCATAAAATGTTTCAAATATTTTCGGGGGGTTGGCAAAGGTAAATAGTTTTAGTCTGTGAGAGAAAAGATGTTAGTATTGGAATTATTTTATAAGATATCTTCACTTCACAAGCTGTAAAAATTGTTGGTAAAATAACTTCAGGGCAATATCGATAGATCGTTAGACGATCGATAAAAAAAAATAGGTCTTCTTCTCAGAAAAACCAACAACTTCACAAAAGCTAATTAAAGGGAAGAGAAAAACGCTTACGGCTCATTTCTAGGCCTTTTCGAGGGATTCGTGAAACTACTTTTGCATAGATAGAAGAAAACATAGTTATGGTAAGATTAAGCTAGACACATACTACCGGCATAGTTTAGACCAGCAGTTGCCGTCCAAAAATGTACTTCCATATTTACTGACATTGTTACAACTTTTTCAATTCTTAATCCCTACTTTTAAGATTTTGGATATCTCAACATCTGAAAATTGAAAGGTTAAAAAAAGCATACATATATGCGAAGAGTTTACGAATTTCCATTCCATTAAAATGTAGACTGCAACACAACTAGAACGAGAACTAGAGCTAGTAATAGATATGGACACAGAAAAAGAAATAGAGATAAAAGAAGAATTATGAATAGAAACAGAAATAGACACAGAAATGGAAACAATTATAGATATAGTAGCGGAAATAAAAATATAGATATACATAGCAATGGAAATCGCAAAAGGAATAGAAATAGCAATAGAAATAGCAATGGAAAGAGCAAAAGAAATAGAATTCGAAACGGAAATAGCAAGAAAAATACAAATACTAATAAAAATAGAATGGAACTAAAACTAAAACTGAAACCAAAACTAGAACTAGACCCAAAACTAGGATTATAACTAGAAATAGAAACAGATATAGAAACGGAAGTTATTGATATAGAAATGGAACTAGAAATAAAAATAGCAATGGAAATAGGAATAGAAATAGCAAAAGAAAAAGAAATATTAATAGAAATAGCAAAAGAAATAGCAATCGAAACCGAAATAGTAATAAAAATGGCAATGGAAATAGGAATAGAAATAGCAAAAGAAGAAGAAATATTAATAGAAATAGCAAAAGAAATAGAAATCGAAACGGAAATAGAAATAGCAAAAGAAATAGAAATCGCAATTGAAGTAGAACTAGAAATAGCAATGGAAATAACAAAAGGAAAAGAAATGTTAATAGAAATAGCAAAAGAAATAGAAATCGAAACGGAAATAGAAATAGCAATGGAAATAGGAAAAGAAATAGAAATAGAAATCGAAATCGCAATACATGTAGAAATAGCAATGGAAATAGCATAATAAATAGGAATACTAACAGAAATAGAACGGAACTGAAATTGAAGCTGAAACCAATACTAGAGCTAGACCTAAAACTAAAACTAGAAATAGAAATGGAAATAAAAATACTAAAATATATATACCGAGATATATTCCAGAAGCTAGAGGTAGGAATAGATATAGGAAAAGGAAATGGAAATAAGAATAGTAATAGAAATACCAATGGGAATATTACAGTAGAAATAAAGACATTAATAGAAATACGCCTGGACGGAAAGTAGAATCAAACCCAGAACTAAAGCTGGAACTGAATCCAGAACTAGAAATAGACACAGAAACTGAAATAAAACTTGAATTAGAACTAAAACTAGAGATGCAAATGCAAGTGCAAATAAAAATAGAATTACAAAGTGAAATATCAATAGTTCTGTAATTTTTACCAAACTAGGAATAATAATCAAAATTGCGGCCAGAGTAAGATTTAGAGCCTTAGCTATAATAGCATATTTACGAATTTTCTTTTTTGGTAAGGAGCAGAAGCTTAGGTCAACCGTTGAAATTAACCTTTATGCTCCAAACAATGTTTTAGGTTAACATAGAAAAAAAAATCAATAGATGTACACTAGTCACTTCTGCGGGAAACCATGGTCCATTTTGACATAGTCGAGAGGAATGAAAGCGGAAATTTGACGACCCATTTTTCTTTACACTATTAATACTGTAATTGTACCTTCAACAACCAATCCGACAAACATAAGTTTTTGCTTCAACACCTTGGATATTTAGATGGATTAGAAAGATTTGATAAATCTAGTACATCGGGCAGTTTGGTCAACTAGCTGAAGAGATGAAACTTACAGAGCCATTGCGACGACTCTTCACCACGTATTCGAATAATTAATTCGAATGAAGGGTCTCAAAACCAATTCGTTTTAAACTAAACTACCTGATTGAGCGCGACATTATAATTAATGAGGCGTAAACGACCTTTAGTAGATTTTAATCGCACTGCACCTATAAAGTATTCAACAAATTTGCAATTGATTAGAATGATATTTATAGAAAAATCTTGTCACTAATACAACACTTAGCGTATGACAAATGCATAACACCCCCGTTTAGACAATGACGATGATAGTCGTGTTGACAAAATTTTTTAAATCCTTCATCCATATGCACAACATGTACATTCAGTCAATGCTTTACATACGTAATTATTTCACAGAATTAACGTGTTTTACGCAGACACAGCATCACACAGCCAATTGATTGATAATTCTTTAAACGTTTGCGTAAAACGAATACATTTTCTCGTGTCGTTACATGTAACCGTTAAATCAAAACAAATTTTGTTCGTCATTAAGTACTAAACGTTATGTATATACTATTAGCACAGCCTGTCAAAACGTCCATTAAGCAGGCGTATGAAATGATGTTTTCTCTTCTTTATTTTTTTTTTTCTTTCCTGGCAAACCAAATTGAATTGTGCAAGTATGGCACTAGCGGTTCCAAGCCACTGATAAGACGAATACGTTCTGAGACGCCAACTGATAAGAGGATGGAATATATATTTAAAAAAAAAAAAAAAAAATCGTACACAAACAATGTGGTAAGAAATTACACTTGAAGAAAATGAAAGCGAAATATTTATGAAACATGAGAAAAATCAACAGAAAAGCGGAAAGGTAGAGTAAAGCATAATTTGAACGAATTTCTCGTTACCTTTATCGAAATCGATCATATCTTTATGGAGTCACTAAGATCAATAAGATAGACTGAGTTGTTATTTATTTATTGATTAAATGCCTCGAGGGAGGTATAGTAAAAGCTGTTGGCGTCACATATTCAATTTCCAATAGCAAGTGTAACTTCGTTATCATTATTATTAATTCGCAGTGTAACGTGACTGACCATTTCCGAAAAGATTTACACATCGGATGATGAGCTGATAAGTTCTTGTGTTTGAATACAGTTTTGAAGATTTTTGTGTTTTGTTTTTTTTTTTTTTTTTGTTTTTTCCGTTCTGCCTGTAGTTCCGAGCTCAGATTTTATTTTCAATACCTTAGTTGTATTTTAAACGTTTATTCAAATACTTAAGACAGTTCGGCAGAAGTCTAAGTGAACTGATTTTTGTTAAAAAAAAATTTATTTAAAAAACAAAGTAAAACAAAAAAAAATCTTTTTTTTCAAATCTAAAGCAAATTGTGTGGAATTTAAGTGATTTGTGCCTTCGTACATATTCCCAAACAATGTCGTCCAGAGATTGTATTTTATGTTAGTATTCTGTGGTTTTGAAAATATCTAGTTTTTCTTCTTCATTCTTTTTTTTTGCACAATATTTCTTTACTCTATACCAATTGCAGGTAAACTGATATCATTGACCATAACCGCTATTGTCTGCTCCGTTTTATTTCTCGCTTCACTTCATATCAACTATCAATGGGAATTTATTAAAGAACATGTACGCTTTCGGCGGAATTCTCCTCAACAAAATGGATGGATACATTCCCCGCAAGGCATGCTTCGCGTATACATGTTCAATGTTACAAATGCAGAAAGCTTTCTAAATGGAACCGATTTGCGTTTAAAAATTGAGCAAATTGGACCTATTGCTTATCATGTCATCGGACTAAATGAAATTGTTTCTCAAACTAACGGCAACTTAACGTTTCGTAGAAATCCTCATAAAATATTTGAATTCGATCCATTGGCCAGCTCCTCTCCAGATATATTAAATCAAACAATTATTATGCCCAATATAATCTTGTTAAGCAGTGCCGCTAAACTGCACGATTGGGTATTTTTCGTACGTCACGCCTTCAATGCCATTACCATAAACGAATCGGCATTTCTCAAGGAGACGATCAACTACTTTTTATGGGATTTTACAATACCGACACTTTCGTTGCTAGCGCATTATGTACCAAATATTGTAAGCAACTGCGGTTTACTGTATAATGTAAGTAAAAAGAATGCTAGTAAACTTATTCGCATAACGTAATCACATCCCTACTCTACCTAAGTTATTGTAATAGGTATTCAAAACAAGGTCAATCAATTGATTCATATAGTCATCACGCTTTTTTGAGTTTAACTAACACTTTGCCCATTATTAGGCTCAACATCTTTTCGATTATATAATGCATATTTTGAGGCAACAAGTAAATCTTTTCGAGATGCCAAATTTTTTTTTAAATAACGATATTTTTTACTTTTAATGTTATATGAAATCTTCCAGCCATACCCTACACCACTAGTTGCTGCGTATGCTTGTTATGTGAAGCTTGTTTGCGGAGCTTACACGGAATATCCAAATCATTCTATCGCTTTATTTAGCGTATCGACCTTTTTGTGCCTCACATAAGTCTATAAAGTTTTGTGTTCAACTTACAATTCTACAGGCAGGTCGGACTGAATTCGATACATTGCCATGTTTTAACTCAAACAAGCGCATTATTGGCCCCTGTTTTTAGCGGCACTCCCCGAATAATTTCCAGTTTTGGAAGAGTCCTTATATTAAAAAAAAATGTACGCTTGGATTGATTAATCTTATGAACTCCCTTCCATGGGAAAGTAGGACTTCATTTGGCAAAAAAATGTTATTTGTTACATTTTGCTATTAAAACTAATCGTCAGTAGGTGTTTGTCTTAAAGACTTAGCCGCCTAAACTGGGATCACATTAACCTAACTTCCGCACCACGTCCCATATAACGCTTTTTATTCAAATAGCCTTTTAAAGGGCATTACGATCTAATTTTTTTTTATTTTTTGACCGATGGAGGTCTTCGAAGGGCCAGCTTTAGAAATGACTCTACAACGTTTTAGGTTGTTCTTTGCAGGCTTTTAAAACCGTGGGCTTACTTTGGATAAAATCTGCCGAAATTGTTTGAAGTTAAACTTTTCAAAAATGAAGGTATCAAGGAGTCAAAATTTGAAGGATTAATTGAAGTTTCTCATTTAATGTAATAAAATAGAAGATCAAGCAGCGCTTCTTAACCAAACACACATTTCGTTCGTGTATCATAAAACTACATCTTGCTAATCTTTATCCCTTATATTGTATAGTGCTGTAGTAACTTCTACGCAGTTGCTAAGTGCAAAGAGTTACTTCTCCGCCTTATTAGTCTTCCAAACTTCAATTTAGCTATCTTCCTCAATACACGCCATAATTATTTATCAAGGACACAGATTTATATTATATTTCGAGACATCAATAACTTCCGACACAGGTAGGTAGAATCTATATTTGTGTCTACCTGCTATAAGTGACCGGGACGAACGAGTTTTTGCTTTCACTAAACAGATAAGAGTTCAGTTACTCTTCCGACTACTGTTTTGTACGGTGCACGTTTCATTAATTTGTTATTCATAGCCGCTAAAATGAATTGAGAAAGCACGTCATTCGCCCCGTGACGCTTTGGAAACTTAAAGAGTGCATTAGTGTTAAGTCGAGAGCTCCAACAACAATGTGCAGTGTTCACAATTAAAGTCTAACGAACAATTAGCCAGTGAGGTTTAAATTTCGCCAAAATTCATTCTGAAAATGTAACTTCAAACGACCAACCGACTTCTAAGGTTGCTCCGGCGTTGACAACAACCACTTAAATGCAATATCGGAACAAAACGGACGTCAGCCAACACAGGGTGCAGCAAAAAGCTCAAGCGTGTAAAGTCGTTTACAATTCTAGCAAAAAAAATGTATACACATATAGCGTCGTAAAGCAAAACTATCCTTTGCGACTTTACGTTCTTATCCGAACCATTTTTAGGACAAAGTTCGTATCGTCGTTCGTATCGTTGGCAGGTAAAGCGTTATAAATGTATACCTGGCTTTACCATTTTTAGAATTTGGTTTCTTAGAAAACCGATTAGTTTCGATGTGGACTCTTTTTATCATGCGTGCAATCTTCGTAACAGTACACTAATACTTAGAAGGCTCCACGGAATTGTAGCGATTTTTTGAATGAGTTTTAAAATAAGCTGCAAACCTATTTAATTATGTTCATCCTGTTAAGGCCATATGTTTGCTCATGTATTTATGTCTGTTATTCCCCCATTCTCTTTCGTTTTGTAGGCGGTTGGATTCATTTGTCCCTCTTTCTGTCTATCTATCTATCTATCCATGTGTCTCAAATCTCTCTTTTTTTTTTGTCATTACAATCTTATTTAGATACATAGGCCATCTCTCTCTCCCTTTTACTATTCATCTGCCTGCTCATCAGTCTGTTGCTTGTTTGTCCGTCTACTAATTAGTATCAATCGTTATCTTCATCAGTAGGCATTCTTAGTCATCATTCGGTATTGATTTCTATTGTTTTCATTACCTGATCAAATTTTCTTTTCTCTCCGGCAAGGGAAATGGCGCAGAGTCACCTCATGCAATTTTCTAAGGGTAGACGCAGACGCTTATCATCTCTCTTCGTTTGTTTTTTTTTTTCTTTTAATACGACCAACCGCTCAGGGGATGTCACGTATTCATGTAAGAGGATGATCGTCAAAAGGAAAAGAGGAAAGAAAAAGAAATAGAGTCGTGTCAGCCGCAGCATAGTGTACTTCTGCCCAATCGATAGGTGATATGGCTCTACCGACTGAGCACTGGCTAGAACTGCGACCGATCTATCTGCCTATCCTTTATTTAAACTGCCTGCTTAAATTCTTTTCAAGGCAGACAATGATTTCTAATAGAGACTTGAACTGAAATGCCTTACATAATGAAACCTAGCTGCAGGAAGAAGTTTTACTAGAAAGCTATATATAAATCTTACTCTTTCGCGTTAGCGAGACCATCAATTTAAGCGTAAAATAGATTTCAAATAGACTTAATTAAAGAAAAGCGTGCATAATGTTGGCAAAATTCAGATAAGGTATGGCGTGCATTCACCTAAAATGCAATAATTTTGTTAAATAATCGAGCTTGACCAACTTAAGCGTTATCACTTGTTTTTGTATTAAGCGTTGGATCTCAAGCCTAACTGAGAAAAAATTTTTATAGAATATACATATATATTTATATTTTTAAATATAAATGTCTACATGTATATATATATATATATTTTTCTTAATATCTACGTTTTGTCTCAAGATTAAATGAAATTTCAATGTGCTTTCCTGTGCTATTTGCAGGCAATAAGACCTAAAGAGCTAATCTACAATGTCAAAATCGGTGTAGATAACGGCATCGAAAATTTCTTCCGGGTAAATACGTTTAATAATAAAACATATTTTCCTCAACAACGAGCGTTCGTGAAACGAGCTAAAAAATCTGACGAATATTGTCCGGTCATCTTGGACAATAGCTTTGACAATTCCCTTTTTCCACCGTTCCTAACGCCCGAAACCGAATTGAATATTATTGCTACGGAGGCTTGTCGTACGCTTAAATTGAATTACGATCGTGAAGTACTTTGCCAGGGATTCAAGGGTTATCGTTACACTCTAAGCGATGTAAATACTAATAAGGATTGCTTGGATAATTCATTGGGGATTAAATTGCCTAAAGGAATGTTTGATGCATCGCGTTGCGTGTCCGGTAAGTATTTAAGCAAAAAATTTCAATATACACAGGCGTCCTCCATATAACCCGGTATTTATTAAACGTAGATTCGAATAAAGGTGTTACAAAATTTGCGACTATTATAACACGGTTTTGATGCAACACGGTTTGAAAAAATCGACTATGTATTCCGCTGAATTTTTTTTTTTTTTTAATTTACTTTTCGCTTTTATTTCTATTTTCTCGCTAATAAGAGGAATTTCAGCCCAATTGGAGAAAACGAAAAACTGCTTTGCCATTATTTTTCATAAAAGCCGAGTGCGTTACTGTTATTGTTATCTTTTAAAAAATTAAGTGAACTTTTTTCACTTTCGCCTACATATGAAAGCTAGGCCGCACGGCCTATACATTGCTTTGTCCGCTCCCTTCCGAGGGACCATCGTCAGTTAATTCGCGGCTCGCTGGTTCCAATCAGTGCGCTTCATGTGGGGGCACTTTAGCGGAGTACCCGATTGGCTTCTATTTCCTCTTCTTTCCATCCGCTATCTTTCTAAGTACTTTTCTTATGAACTCATACAACAAACTAAGCGTGTGTGTGTGTGCATGTACGTACGTCTGTCGATTTATGTGTTATATATAAATTTATTTATATATATAGCTCAATCTGTCTATATGTGTGTGTGTGTGTGTGTGTGCATATAAAATATTATAAAAAATTTTAAAATATTTCTTCCATAGGCGAAGTTCCAACGGCATTATCGGCGCCGCATTTCATGGATACTGCTTATAACTTTACCGAGCATTTTGAAGGCTTGTCGCCAGATAAAGAGAAACACGAAGCTGAAGTTATATTAGAACCTACAATGGGTATACCGTTGGAGGAAAAATATCGCTTTCAAGTTAACATACCCATGCCAGATATGAAAGGTTTCAATAAAGACTTGCAACGTTTCAGTCATATGGTTATACCATCATTTTGGTATGAATTTGTAAGTCCTTTCAAAATTTTTTCTTTTCAAATAAGTTAATACTCTTTTTAATACAAATGCGAAATTTTCATAATGGATTTCAGGATATGGACGATATGTCAACGTTAACGTCACTATTTATGCATATCGGTGTACATATAGTTCCTAATATTCAAGGAACTTTAATGGTTATTTTTCTTGTATTAATTGTGTACAGTTGCCTTCGAATTTATTTACTAATAACGAATAAGACGTTAAGAGAACTGTTATGTGAAACTTATAAAAAGAAATAAGAAATTAATTTTAACATTAGGTATTAAAAAAAAGTTCTTTATTATAATTCTTTGTTACAATTATTGTTGTTCTTGTTCGTTGCTCGTTAGTAATTTAGGTGGTATTTTTTTTTCATTATTATTATACAAATACATATACAAAATATGAATAGAACTGTAATAAGATCACAATATCTAATATTTTTTATTTAATTCAATCTTTACCAATAAAGTAAAAAAGTCACGAAAAATTCCGATAATATTTATAAAGAGAATATAATGTGTACAAATTATTCGTCTAAGCTTGTTTTTCATATTTGGCTCTGTAGTCACCGGAAGGATCGTATTTATTTAATAATAGCTTCCATTCACCCGGACGATTCGCACGCAAGAAGTTGATGACCTTTTGCGAGTTCTTCTTTTGCACATCGGTACATTTCGTACACTCCGATTTCAAGGCATCCGGTAGAAGCTCTAAAAGTATATATATTTTACAATACTCGTTTTATCAAATTCAAAAGTCTTTGAAAACGATTCACTTGGCCAGAAAGTATTATTTTGTCATTCATATTATATAGAGATCTTAGTTTGTAACACAAATTTCTTTTCAATATCCAATGTATAATGAGGTCGCATTAAATTCCGTAAATTAAGAGAAATTTTGATTAGCCTTCGAGGAAAACCATGTAAAAACACAACATATTGAGACACAGCCAACAATTAAATATTGTACGCCACTCCACCTAAAAACATTATTCATATAGCGATTTATTAAAAGAAGGCATTATATGGGAAACGGTCGAAAAAATGGACCAATACAAACCGTTTTCAATAATGGTCGTCTTTGGGCCAAGATGCGTGAGTATACCGAATTTCAAGAAAATATTTCAAAAATTCCGACCTGTAGACTGAGCACAAAAAGACAAGACGGACAGACAAGCATAGTATTGATATAATACTATAAGCTGTGTCTATTCCGAGTTCTTAACACATCTGCAGACACTTCTTATACCCTTGTAGTACAAGTGGAGAACACTTAAGAACGTACATCATGCATTGCTGGTAGATCAACAAGATTCTTACGAACCCATCGAGCACAAGATGTCTACAGGTAAGTATACATCGAAAGATTGTTTTTTATATCTCATCTTATCCTTCCGAAGAGTGATAATTTTGACGTTTGGTGAAATTGCAAAATATTTTGCTAATTATGGTTAAGACAATTCGTTAAAAAAAAATAATTCGAGCAGATTTTAGATTACCATCTCTTAGAGGTAGCACACACATAACTCTTTTGTGTTCTCAGATGGTCTTCATAAATGTTTACAACGAATTTTCCCTGAAAATGTGCTCAGAAAGCCTAGTTATAATTTATTCCCTAATTTAGGCGTAACAGTAAGCAAGTCACGCCACCTTTTCCTCTGGAACTTTAGCATCAATATCCAAAAAGAATTGCATGTTTTACTTTACTCACCAGAGTAGGCGTGCCTATGGGCTAGCCGTATTCATTTTCTCACCGCATTTTTAGATAGTTTTGGTACCGACGTTTCGCATCATAGCGTGAATGTAACTTGTTCACTTTCATTTTTAAACTTTAATTGTGGTATTTTATCAAAATAGCGCACGTTTCAACTGCAGATAACAAACAGACGGACAGACCGGGTTAGATCGATTCAGCATCTGCATATCTGATGTGTATGGTCCGTGGGTTTTCCAATCCACATTTTTGATCGTTACAAATTGATTAACAACGTAATGAGTGACAAGGATAGGGGAATATTAGAGCAGAAAGTATTCCCGTAATTCGATATTTGGATAGTTCGGAAACACTATCTTTAAGTTCGTATGAAAAAACTAAACTTTCTTCGAAGCAAGGCTTATTGTTTTCTGTGTATCGTACCCTCACTACGGGGTGCGCTAAAAGAGTTGCGAGGGCGTTAAAAGAATGCCCCTAAAAAGATAATAATCACAATGTTTGCATTGACGACGTCAAGTATAATGATTTGAAAGCCGTTCCGAAGCAAGCTTGAAAGACTGACGTAAAACACGTCGAAATTTAGATTTCTTTAAATAGAATTTTCTTTTTAATAGGTTGAATGGTTTCTGTTTCCGGTTAGTTTGGAAAGCCCCATCAAGCCGATGTAGATTATTGCTGCCGTCGAATAAAGCAACTAAGCAAAACTAATCTAAAACGAGCGAGTGAATGCGGGAACTGCAAAGGAACATCTTAGTAAACGTTCAGTCGCTGGCAAGGTTAATTCGCGGCATATGTGAAGGCAAACTTGGCTGAGGGAGGCAGTCCTATCGTATTAACGTTACAGTTCGCGACAATTTGTGTCTAATTATCTTTCGTAGTCATTGCAATTTGTTACCTGCAAACGCGAATTTATTCCGCTTCACAAAACCATGAAATGATAAATTCAGGATAATACATCGCTCAATAAGTTCGTAGGATAGTATCCGGATTTCGATTGATTATTAATGAGTCCATAGTATTTTTACATAGAAATGCAAAAATATTTCATAACATTTCACTTGAAGTATGCTGTTAAAATACAAACACACACACGCGTCATTTGTATGTGATCACACGAGCTTATTGAGCAATGTGTTATATATGTGAAATGCAGAATTGAGTAAAGATTTCTCGGCGTGCAAACAAACGATTACACCTGAAAAGCCGAATTTACTTTCTGGCCGATACGTTATTTAAATATTTTCAATGAACTTACTTTTCAATTCACGTCCCTCCGGCGTGCAGGGACCTTTCTCCATCAAACATCTTATATAATTAGTTAATATGCGATCATTCGATAACACACTATCAACATCGACAGTATCAAATTTATTTGTATAGGATTTTTGTGCGGTTACGATTACAGCCAAATAAACGACTAACAACGCAAGACAGCAAAAAGTTGATTTCATTTCTGTTCGATTAACTAAAAAATGGAAAATACGTTTAAGAGCAAAAAGGAATTTTTTTTCTTTTTTCTTTTTGTTTTTTAAACCAGTATTTATTAAATCGTACGATTGCATAAACAAGACAGGCATACATACTCACACACATGCATACAGACTAATATACATATTAATATAGTAGATACTAGCATCAAGCATTGACTGGTTTGTAGTTTGTTTACCACTCTTTTGGAAAACTATCAAAATGCACTCTCACTAAATAACGAAAACAAACCAAACCAAAAGACCCCAAAAAAAAAACAAACAAAGCAACGAAACCCGCATTTAACCCAAACATTATGCAATCGAAAACAAGACTTCAAATTTCAGGTGCAAGAAAGTACATTAAATTTATGATAGCATCGGTAACATCAACTCTTTGCTCGATTTCAAACAACTCAATAGGTATCCAAAAACCATTTTCCTTGAATACGAATGTGCATGAGATGAGAAGTTCGGAAAGGCTGCTGATGCTCTCAAAATTCATAATAATAAAAATATGGCGAAATTTTCAAATTCTTAGACGCCCCCGATTTCTCTTCTTACTTTCACTCACTCCTTCTCTCTATAAAATCAATAAGGAACGAAAGCATCACACAATTAAGATGACGGATGTGCGCTTGTTTGTATGTCCCAACAACTTCTGCGATTCGACGACATAGCTAAGGATAGGTTTATTCTAATTAACCTACGCAGAATCGTTTAGTGCTTTCCGCGAAATTGTAGTGCACCCGGGCGCTCATACCTATAAGGCCGCAGCTCTTAGATACGCTTCACCTTGACTAGGAACGATAACTAATTGCTGTCTTGATCTAAGGCCCTAACCGTCCTGTGGGAATAACATTAACTCCATGTGCCATCGAACAGCGTGCTTGTCCCCATCTAAGCGCACTTCCTTCAGCCTGCGATTCAATAAGAAATCCCTGCCGCCAAAAGCCAATATTCAAAGCTATGCTTAGAAATTATATATATATATATATGTAATTTGTTCTACTTGTATCTACTTTTACCAAAGTGAGCTAATTTGACATTCGTAAAATGTGTATGTATGTATTGTAAACAAAGTTAAGTAAAAAAACGCATAAGTTCTCCTAATAAGTGGATTTAGAGAGATTTATCTTTGAACGTACAAATCATTTGAAGGGCAGAAGTATTACTACATGTAAAAACTAGATAAAAAGAGACCAGGTTAACGGGTCGAGGGAGATTGACAATTACGCGTAAAAGTTACTTCATATCTATACGCCTTCCGTAAAAGGTCCGCTCATATTCTTTCCTTTAGCAGGTTGAAAATCCTGAATGTCACCAAAAAATTACCCTGCATCCGAATGTCTGCCATTCAATCACTATAACATAAGGTGAACAAAAGCATATATATAACTGACACTTTCAATTTAGCAGATATCAATACGAAATTGTAATGGCTCTCCTGTATGATGTTGGCCAATGTGAGGCAAAGCATATATTTTGATCAAAGGTGTCAACTACTTATGTTCCTTTTCGTAAGGAGGCGTCATGCTTATTGCACTAATACACTACCAGTGGACCTATGATCTCTATGACTTCTCGGCCAAAAGAAACGTGTCAACAAAATATGTAGAGGATTTGAAAATTCGGAAATTAGCTCCGCAATTCTTAATAGGATAAAGAAATCAAAACGCAACATATATCGAATCACAACGCATCGTAGCGTTCCTCCTTGAACAACTTAAAATTGCGACGTGTAGGTTAAACAGCAGAAAACGAGCCGGACAGACGGATAGACAAGCTTAGATCGATTCATTATCATTTTCACCATAACAAAAGATGGTTCTGTGTTAGTCCTTCTGGGTGCTGCGCACATCTACACGAACGTAACATACCCTTGTGCCACAAGTGATGCAGAGAATCAAAGTATAAGAGTCGGCAACCGCTTGTTGAGTGACACATATATTGATGATGAATAGCTTTTACTAAATATTTATATTAAATTTCGACTAGACATCAGTTCTATATTAATTTGTATCTCACTATTAATTTTCCATATTCAGTCCGTACGGGCTGCTTAGCAATTTATTCAGACAGACTAATGGACGATTTAAGCGTAAGCAACTGAGAATTTCCTGCTGGTCAAAAATATACAGCTAACATAATTGGTGGTCTCCATTGAAGACACTTGAAAAGAAGACCGAATTGACTTAATATAAACACATTTTTCAATGGAGTATAGGAACCATTGAAAGAACAATGCTTTTTTATCCTTTTTTGTTTTTGTCCTAAAAATAATTCCTCGACACGCGCATGTGAGGTTCATCACAGGCATTACCAAAGTCTGAAAGCGTCAATTGAGTTATAATACTAAGCACTTGAAATTTCCTAAAATAATTAATTTTAAAGTTATTATTAAGATTTACTTTTATTAATTTGTTAATTTTCTTCTTTTTTTTTATTGCTTATGAAAATTTCACTGACCGACCGCACTCACCTAAATCGAGTATTTAGTCATTAAAAAAAAAAAAAATATATATATATTAAAAATAATTAATATGGAACACATAAATCAAACCTAATGTTGAGAGTAAAGTTTTTCAAGCAAAACACACATAACTTAAAAATTATATCCACATGTCCATATGAGAAGTATAATTGAGACAAGTAGGTCGATAGTCTCAAAAACCATCAAAAGTTGGGTCAAAAGGAAAAGAAAAAAAACATTTTTTTTTTTCAATTTCTTTTGCTTTCTTTATGCCTCTTTTTCTTTCACTTTCGAAGAAAAAAAAACATTTTTTTTTTCTTTTTCTTTTCAATTATTTAAAATCACTTGCAACTCAACACACGAATTGACTTCCATCATCACAAACATGCTTACGTCAATTATAAAAAAAAGAAAAAAAAAAAATTCAAATAAAATTAAAAACCCACTGTAGACAATTTTGACTACTCTACTCACTTTTTGTTAACTGTTATGTTAAAAAGCTTGTAACAATATAAGACTCAACTCGGATTTGTGAAGAGTTTATATACCCGACAGCTCAACGCAATACACTGAGCAGATATTTACACGCATCATCGCCAATGAAAGTTTTCATATAAGAGGAAAAAAAAATAAAATAAATTGTATGAGTTTTGTAATTAATTAAAAGCCCTTGAAAGCCGTGCATTATGGTGGAAATTAAGAAACAATTTACATACAACAAGCGATAAAGCACACGTAAGAAGATACCTAATAAAAAAATAAGTTGACGGGAGGGAAAAAATTCATTTATTTCGAGTGTACAGTTAGTCGGTGGATAGTAGTCGATGAGTGCGGGAATCAAAAGCATTATCACTTTAACTTTCCAGACTTGAATGAAGTAAAGAGACATAGGATGGGGCTACTTTGGTTACCTAAAGCTAGTAAGTGCCTTTATTATCCATCTCTTACTTAATATACTTCCCGATAGCACCCGGTAACAGCAATCGCAAACAGAAAATACTTAAGCGATTTATACGTTCTCTTGCTTGATATAATCCACGGAAGCACTATTCACAGACAGAGAATAGTTAGGCGAAAATGCACTTCACCTAATAAGACTTAAAGTAAACACTAGACGAAAATGTTTTCTTGCTAAAGCAATGGAATACCCATACTGTAAGGCTGTAACCACCCATAAGGCCCATGTATCCTCATCTTCCACTGAATTGATTGATTGCAAGTTTTTTCTAAAGACGAACCTATTATTATTATTATTATTATTATTATTAATTTCGCCAGAGAAATAAATTCTAAGACTAAACTCTTAAAAGCACTAGCATCTAAGGCTATCGGCTTTTATTAAAAACTCTACCGCACTTGAGATTCGAACCCACGACCATTGACTTGCTAGTCGAGACTCTTGCCTACTCGGCCACTCAGGCGGACGAACCTAATAATCGAACAAGCCTTCTTAAACTTGCAGGTCGATTTTTAATCGCTCTTAGCAATATTATTCGGTTAGGTATAGATTTCCGCGCGTTTTTCCAAACGCCCAAACTCCAAAGATCGGGCAAAGGACAACGTTTTTGCAATAACATAGATCGAACGGCATGTGCGTAGGCAACCTCTCAGTGGGAAAATTCGAATTAAACAACGAATTCCTCATGCAAGTGTGTTCAGTTTATGCATAAAAACTGAAAAAATTATTCGAAAATTGACAGATCCGTATAATTCCTATTTACAATCAATCCGCCCTGCATTAAACTTGATAATAAACCGCAGCGATTTGAACGCAATATAACATCATGTGAGTTGATTTATTGGACAATCTGCTAAATCGTCGATAAGATTTCTCTATACTGGTAGTAATGCATCTTTCGAATGATGGTCCTCTGATCAGGCGTTGCCTGCTCAAGCCTGTCGTTGCAAGGATTTGTTGTGTTCGAAGAGAATCGTGCTCAACTTAATTTTAAGCTAAATTTATTATTAATTTTTCCGTTAGAAAAATTCGAGAACCATTTATTTATTCTCGGCGTACTCGGATAAAAAGCTAGCCGAGATTAAGGCCTCACTTAAGGAACCACTCCTTCGAAATTTTCTCATAATAAAATGTAACAAAAGGTAGCCAGCCTTCTTTGAAGGCAAACGTCTTGAATATTGAGAAAGATCTCAAATACTTGGTATTTTCATATTTTATTTATTTACTTATTTACGATCAATTTTATATATTTTTATATGTAAATGATAACGAAATAATTATATGAAATGCAGTCGACAGTCAGAAGGCTCTTGAGGTTACATTTACATTATAAAATTATAACAAAAGAAATTTCAACTTTTTTAAATGAAAAGAAAAGAGGAAGACCTCCAAGATCAACGTACACATAAGAATGGACAAAGGGAAAAGAAATGCGTGCTTAGCAGTTTGTGTAAGCTTCGTTCTGCGCGGGTCCAATTCAAAGTCTAGGCGATCTCTGCACAATCGTCCAAAATGAAAAAGAAACGTATTTTTGCACCAATAAATTATAAAAAAAAAGTAAATAAAAAGCCATGCCCGCAATTTGAAAAATATATTTTTTTTGTATATAAAATATTTGCTTCGTTTGTCGTAAATGAGTTATTCACCGTAGAAATCCTGATTGTCGGCAATGCCAACGAAAAATATTTTGTACAAGTGTTAGTCTGACATCTGTCAAAAGTTCATTTTTAACAAATCATAATTACGGAATGCCTGACTATTCAAGCAAATGTTGGGACAACTCTTTTGCTATGATATATGTCCCTAGCTCAAAATCTAATATAGAGAAAATCGCTAACGAAGAAAAATAACTCCACTCCCTAAAGTGACATTTGCTGACGGTATGGCTCATTGAGAGGTCGCTTTAAACGTCTACAACGCTCTCGTATCTCGCGTTGGCTTCTATCGCCGCTAGCTAGCGTATTATTTATATCGACACAAATGACTTGTATGGAACGAAGTACACTGAAGTGTATAAGTAGAACGAAGTGCAGAGGTTTTAAACACTTTTAGACTTTTCATGTACTGCGCCTTCGTAGGCAGCAACAACTTTTCGGCAATTAGTAAAACCAATGCTCTCATTGATCAATCGCATAGGAAATGTTTAGGTAAAACTTGTTTTGCTTCACTTACTGGGACAACTAATGAAATACTGAATGTTTTTCTTTTGTTGCAGACGACGACTTTAATTGAGAGTCCGAGAAAAAGGAGGTTATTCCGAATGAAGTCGATCAAATTATATATATATATATACTTGCATTTTTTTTTTATTATTTATTTTTTTTTTTTCGTTTTTAGTTGAAAATTAAGAAGGCTGATGTATTTCCTACATTGGCGTTTTTAGCTTACCGTGCAAGTAACAGTCGAGTCCAGCAGTTTTGAGGGGAAAAAGAAATAATGTTTACTATGCCTCATAATGATAGCGAATTACTAGGCGTTATGTAAAATAAAGGTCACACTAAAATATATTCGAAAAGACTGATACAACACTGATAACAGTGTTGCTTACTAACCTATGCGCTTGCAATTCTTTGATTATTTGTCGGTGTTCGTAGGTGTAAAGCCAAAGCAAATGCTCAACCGGTAAAGTTACAATAGATATCAATTTGTTACACCTTCTACGCTGTGGCTGTACCGTATCCCTTTCTTTTCCTCGCCTTTGACCTGTAATACGTATGGTAACGCCTCCTGAGTTATTTTGTATTTAAAAAGCAATCTTGTGGTAACATAAGACGGGAAAATTTTGAAGACTCATCTATCCAACCAAAATATATATCGTGGAGCGTTAGCCTGTGGTTAATCTAATAAAAATGTGAATCTGACTTTTCCACGAAATACATGGTAAGATGGGATATTGTGGAAAGCCTGATGGAAATTATGAAATTTCCAACCTATATATACAGGCAGCAGAGAGCCAATCTAAAGTTTATGTATGGTACCTCTGTTAAGTATTCGTCTTTTCATGGAACCTCGGTGTGACAAGAATTCAAGCATCAAGCATACTCGCAGCAGAAATTCGGCATGGAAGTACTCCTTTGAAAAATTGAAGCCACGTCTTTCGACTTAATCTATTTATAGGGGAAAGAGGAGAAGAGTTTCATGAAAGCCGTTTCCAGCAATATGCCCTTTCACGTAGATACTGCGTCATATAAAATGCAGACAAAAATATACAAGAATTAATGAGAAATTTGATGCCAATCACTTATGGAATTTTATACAAGATTTTGCTAAAAATTATCCCAAGACATTTCTTTGATTGTGGAATGGAGCAAGCTTCATGTAAGTTGCCGAAGACCGGCAAAAATTAAGCGAACAGTGTCTAACGTATTTTTGGGACAAAAGGGAAAAAGGGCAATTGAATGAAACTTACCTTCGAACTGTGCAACTACCAAAGCAACGAAACCGAACTTTGGCGAACTTTCGCAAGGTCCTTCATGCAAATCTCCCCAGTCATATCGCATTGATAGTGTTAATCTCATTTTAAGAAAGAGAAAAATTATTTCAAATATTTTTGCACTTTAAGCGCTAGCTGAAGTAAGTGATTTTCATAGTCGAACAGATTACTCATAGTTTTCTTAGCAATTAATTTGTAAAGCTTTGCTTAGAGTAAACAATGGCGCAAATAATTCGTTAAGACGATAAAGGGATGAGTAATGCGTCGAAAATGCGTAAACTATGTCATCAAATATTCGTAACTTACTTCAGAGTGCCCGCCGTAGAAGAGTGCAACATAGTTCAAGTTAAAAGAATGTGAAAAGAAGAAAGAAGAAAACAATCTACTTTTTCTTCAAGTGTAAAATTAAGGAAAAACTTAATGAAGAAAACCGGATTTGATTTTTTGTCAAACTAAATTTCGAACATAGTCTTGCATATATTTATTTAAACGGGTACTTTTTATCACAAAATATTATTTTCATCCACACATAGTGTATACGCAGATAAGTAAACATACATACGCATGTGATATTTAAACATAGCTTTTGCTTATTTTCTGTTGAACGACTGACTACAAATAAAATTAATTTTATCGTTATATGTTTGTGTGTGCGTGTGTGTGTGTGTGTATTTTAAATGTGACTGGAGTTGAGAGTAATCAATTATTAGGTCATCAATGACATTACAAAGGATAAATGATTTTACAGGAAATGTTTATTTCATTAACCTTGACAGGTATGGAGTTCATAAAGAAATTCGCCTTATGGAAGGCATATTAAATTTGCATAATGCATTCGAGCACATCAAAGAGATCCGAGAGAGAGAGATTGAATAACGCGAATAGAATTTCGGAAATTTAATTCTGCTATAGCTAGTATGAGAAGATTCATTAGATGTTTTGAACGCATAGAAGTAGATTGTCTGAGTAGCTCAAAATGCAGGTGAATTCTTAGTCAGCGACAATATTCCAAACGATTCGACTAAGTCTATCCAAAACTGCACCAAGTCTTTTTAAAAGTTCGATCATCACTTTACGTTCAAAACCTTTATCACTGTTGCATCCATTTATTTCACTTGAATTATGTTCCGAAAATGCTTTTGCTTTTGCTTCACATTACATTTCGAGTACGATAACCTATTTTCAAGAATTTACACAGAATTTTTACAAGAAGAGTGCAATCCTTTTAAAAGCAAAGCCATTGAAAGAATTGAGGAGATGGACAATGTGTTACAGCGTACACGACTTGTAGTACAACTTTATGTTAAGTTTGCTCGGATGTACATAATACCCAGAAGGGTATCCAACTCACATTTTCTTACACAGATTGATGCAGTAATTTTTCAATATCAAATCACTCAAAGGATGTTGCCTATATATGGAAAAGAATAAAGTCGAGTAAAACAAGTATATAGTAATCGGTAAGATTTATACCTTCACATTTGTGCAATCATTGTAGCAATGACCAAGTGTAGTGTAAAGCACTAAAATTTAAACCCATGAGCACTGACTCGAGAGCCGAGAATTAGAATCATTTTCTAAATCGATTTAAGCTGATCTGTCCGTCTTATGTCTATCCAAGATAACCTACAACTTCCAAATTTTTGAGATATATTGGCGACCGAGATTTTTTGTGCCAAGGATGAACCCATACCCCATACAACGACCTATTTTGAAAAACTACGGTATGAATAGCTGCATTAAGCGGAGTTCTGTAGAATACTTAATTTTGAGCCATGGCCCACTATAATGCGCAGCACACCCCTTCTTAAATTAAAGAGATCCATGAAGCCGATTCTCATGCACTTTGTTCCCCAAAAATTCGAACTAACTTCACCAATAGTACGTGCAACATGCGCTCTTAGTCTGGTGTATTACTGGAGGTCAAAGACTGCAAACAATATCAGAAGAGTAGGATCAATTTGTTAAATCGCAATTCTCTGGCGATCATTAGTTAACGTAAGTTCTGGAAATTATTATTTCACTCAATTGTGGTGTAATAAATCAATTGATAGGTGGGCTATGAGGTACTTGTTTCCGTCTTATTTGCGTTGTTCGGATACATTACAATTCGCTCTACAAAAAAGTTCAACAACACTAAAAAAAAAGAGACCGATATGATGCCACAAGCTCAAGAACCATAAACTGGTTTATAGGTAACTTGGCTCTGATCGGGTTTAGGTCAAAAACGAAAATTTTGCCTATTCACTGATTCGTTGAGATGAAAATGATTCTTATCTGGCGGATGACTTTCTTAAAATATTTTACAAAAATTTCAGAACGCAAAAATTCGAATACGCCTAAGTGTCCAAGTAGGTAAGAACTGCGTCTACCAATTCAGTGTTCGAGAATTCAAGTCTCAAGTACAGTAGAGTTTTCTTTCGTCGTAGATATGAGGTAAAGGTTGATTGAGCACAAACCCACTAGGCTGCGGCTACTAGGTCCGCATTTCTTTCTCTTTCCTTTGCTCTTTCTGCCACTCACCATATTACACGAAGGGGGGACATCGACTGAGTGATTAGTCATATTAAAAAAGAAAAAATATATTAATAGATATAGACCGACTTCGATTCGTCTTTGAATTTTACACCGGCCAACAACGCATGCCCGCTTCGTAAGATCTCTCACGCGTTTTTTTAGGACGTCGCAAACGAGACGACAAATCTAATATATTTCCATTCTTCGGTCATGTAAAACTTTTTCTTGTTCTTTTTCTTCTTAACGAATATTTGCTAAATTAAGATGATTGATTAAAGAGATTTAACGTTGTTGCGCTTTTCGTTTCTAAAAATTGATTTATTTTAGGAGGAATTACTTTTTTTATATTCTTATTTTTACACAATGAAAAAGATGAGGAAGAGAAGAGAATACAGGGTGGTTGTTGTGTTCTTGTAGTACTATCACCCTGTACATTAATGACGCTTTTATCGCCCCGAGTTCGGATGAGGAATTCGGCAAAAACATTATAGAATTCTTACAACTTTTGTAGCTTGGTTCCACATTTTTCTTAAATTTCAAGACAACAATAACTAAAAGCAATATAGAGAAAATCCCGCTTTTTCCTAATGAAAAAAAAAAGTTCTTTAAGTAAGTTTTTCATGTCAACATTTGTTTTTTTTTTATATCCTACATTACCTATGGTGCAAATAAGTTTGTGCGGACATACACAACACGCAGAAGAACTTGAGATCGATGAGAAATGGAATAAGAATATCACATTCGAAGCATGTCGACTAAGTCAATTATAATACTAACCGGTTGGCAACCCCGCTTCCTGTTCGATCATAAGTGTAGACAAGAAGAAGGTGACTTCCGACTTCCTTCTTCTTGGCTGAACCGCCTTAGGGATAAGACACAAAAGTAAGGAAAAATAAAATCCGTTCATCCGCTATGCCCGCACGATCTAGGTGCCGTATCCGAGGTAATTGGGTTAAAAAAGCGTTTGATCCGTTTATTGACAATTGACAATTAAATGTAAATATCCTAATTTTAAGGTTAGCGGCTTAACTTTCTGATAAGATAAATCAGTATATAATCAGAAGTCTAACTATAATGTCAAGAGATATTAGGGTTTCTTTCTTTTGAACTTAAATGAAAGAAATCACCAAGGTAAGGACGCCTGCAATAACCCGGCATCATTGTACTAAAAATTATCAACTATCACAATACAAACACACATAAGTCAGTCAATGTCATAATTTTTTTTGTAACAAAACGGTTTTTTCGTAATTATACCGTACACCACTTGTGCTTAAGTTTGTGCGGGTCTATATAACACGCAAAAGCGCTTAAGATAGACTCACTTTTTATTTTATCGATCGATTTAGAATCAGCCTGTTTATCCGTCTGTCCGCTTAATGTCTTTCCATCGAAAGTTGTGTTCAAGCTACCGGTCGTAATTTTTGAGATATTTTGACGAAATTTGGTACACTGACGTGTTTTGATTCAAGAACGAACACTGTTCTAAATGGTTTGAATTTCGTCGTTTCGAAGACTTCCAATATAATGCCTTGCTTTGAAAAGTCGTTATATGCAAAACATTGCAAATTTTCAAAATTTCCCAACAAAAGTGGTTAAGCAATAGTATTTCGGAATTCCACATTGTTGTGAACACTTTGGACTGATTCGGGCAATTTTTGAACAACCCTCTGATATAACGAAAACTGAAATGCATATGACAAAAAAGGTTCAATTTTCAATGAATCATGATGAATATCAGATCATAACAGTAATTTAAAATAGAAAAATCATATTTAGACTATCTCGGCCTAACTTTCGCATCGCGCCCTATATTTACATCTTCGATCCTTTGTAGGGTAGAAAAGTCTAAACTTTAATATGTTATGATGAAAGTGGCACTAAATATAACAGTAATTTGATAAAAAAATTAACTCCACAAACCTTGGACGACGTAAGCCTCTTTTTAGACTCTATCCTATATAAAGATTTTATATAGAAATTACACAAAATTTGTTCTTTTTTAGAGCAGAAAAGTCTAAGTTTTAATATTTTATGATAAAAATTGATCCATAATAGCAGTTTGATCTAAAAGTGTTGAACACAAGCATTCTTATGAAAAGCAAGTATTTATTTGAAAAGAGGGCTAATTATTAATATACAGTTCCACAATAGCAAGTTCATACAGAACCAGAGTATAATTTTTGTGTTCAATAGCAAAAATAAGAATGGTGTTAGACAATGTGGTGTAGAGTATTTAATTGTTGGCCTAGCCCGATTATAATGTTTTCGCTTGCTTTTCATTTCGTCACTAATGAACAAAGTTTTTAAATTTAACTTTCTCACTTTTATACATATAAATAACAAACTTTTTCTTTTTAATTTCTTATTTCAAATATGTTTATAATACGATCGCTTATCAACCACATCAGCATATTTACTTTCCATTATTTTGTTGCCGATTCAAAAAACAAAAAACCGCTTCCAAAGTAATTCAAATAATTTAGAGTAAATGTATCGACGTGTGTGTATCAGAAATTTTCAGAGTCTACAGGATTTTGAGATGTATTATCTTCTGCTTTGCAATCTGGACATCGTGGAGATTACAATTTGGAGATTCATTCATTGTTCGATTTATCTACCTTCAATTACGTAATATAAGGCCAGTTAAGTTAAAATTTCAATTAAATTCGATAAAGTTTTTTTATATAGCCGCCTTATTCTGCAGACGATCACTGTTAGATCACTAACCATATCTTTTTTTGGCTTGATCTCTTTGTGTTTTGTTGGTCTTGTGTCGAGATTCCAAAAACATAACATGATTTATCATGCAATCTTCAGCACGTCACTGAGTATATTCTCTTATATAAAATGAGAGAATGATGCTGAATAATAAAAAAATTTTTAAAAATTGAACGACAACATAAAAGCGTATAAGAAATAGACGAAAGCATAGTTTTACTCCAATTTTGTGGAAAATAAGCATTACTAGGCCTACAAAAAGCTTTTTGGTTTTTTTAAGTCACTTATGAAAGAATTTCATTTGAACGCGGCTTAAAAACTCGCTAAAACGAATTAAAATATATATTAATAATTTATATTCAGTTTGATCCACTTCATAACGCTACCTTTTTTTATAGTATTTTATAGCTATAGCATGTTAGCAACCCTGATTTAATACGAAATTTATTTTACAAAGTTTCGACGTCACTTTTGCTTCAGAATACGGAATTTGGTACAAAATAAGATAAGCATTGACAAGCAAACCGAAACACAAATTTTATGGCCATTTTAAGGATGGCAATGTCAAAATAAGGTTCTCATTATTTTTTCGCTGTTTTACTATCTCCTCTCTCTTTCTTCGGGAGCATTTAAACTCACAGAGAATTTCCTAACCCTACAAATGGACATTAGTAGCGAATGTTTCGAATACTACATTTATATCAAATCGCAAAATGAGACTTTCGCTTAAAAGCTCAACATGGAATGTTGTCTTCCGTGGAACAATGGTTGACAAACCAATAGGCGAAATAGCTATCTTTGATATTGCATTCCCTACATGCGCCAATGTTGCATTTTTCGGGTATCCTGTGAGGAGTTGTTTGTTACGATCTCGCCTGGGATATTGTACTTATTTTCTTCGATTAGTGAGTTTTCATGTTCATAAGCACTTTCGACAAGGCAAGAGAATATTTGGCATATGCGTGAAAGATGAATGAATTTGGCTGCACTGGTGCAAATTAGTCAAATTCCTTTGTTCTTTTAAATTTTCCCTTGATCTTATTATGTTTCTTCATGAAATCTTCATGAAATTGAAGGCATAGACCTAAAGCATTCTCCTAAAATTGTGATAAGAGATATGAGTACAGAAACCACAGAATCTTTATCGCTAATTTTTTCTTTTATACAAACTACTAAATGAATTTCAGAAAGCGCCTCCTGAAAAGTGAAGGGAAGATAGTTTAAGATTCCGTTTTCAGAGTGTAAACCAAATAACATATGTATCTATAACCATATAGTAACCATATAAATCGATTAGATAATATTCCATTTTAGCATCCTTAAGAAAACGCAATATTCGCTATAGAGTAAATATTCTATCTTTAAAATTATTAATGTGCTACGAGTACATGTGCACTTACCTGAATTCGTCCATTCCATCTATTATTGTATACATAAATAAAGATAAAAATATATATACGAATAAATAATTTAGTGTCAATAAATAGCGATTGTTGAAAATTCAAAAGTATTCCAATATTTGAAGTTGTGAACGCCTTCAAAATATCTGGAAAGCATGGTATTGTTTTATTGCCAATATTGGTAATTCGTTGCTATTTCTAAATGTTATCATTGAACAAGAACTATAAACTAGAAGAAGAGATACAAAAGTGAAATTTCCAAAGGCATACTTATTATTTTTTCGGTAGAAAAGATTTTACTACTTGTGTTAGTTGTGTTGATGAAAATACTTTTACAATACAAGTGTGCTGCTGGTAACCATCTTTGCAACTCTGCGTATTTAATGTTCGAAAATGGTTGCCGTTTCCGTTTCGATAATTCATCTGTCTTTCCGAAAAACGACGATTGCAAGTCGACACCATGAGGTACGGTTTTTTGTAAATAATGCAATAAAATAACGAGATAGTGCAATATTATTTAAAGCAAAGCGCGCGAAAAATGTGAAATAATTTATATACGAAATTTTCACGAAGAAAAATGTCTTTTTCATTTGTTATTGCAGTTCTCTTAAACTTCAAAAGAGGCTTGCAGCCTCTGTTATGCGTTGCGGTAAAAAGAAAGTATGGTTGGATCCGAATGAAATTAATGAAATTGCCAACACAAACTCACGTAAGGAAACAGCAGCAATAAACAGATTTGACTACATTATTTATCGCAATGTAAACTTTTTGCAGGACAAAACATTCGTAAATTGATCAAAGATGGTTTGATAATTAAGAAGCCTGTGGTGGTGCACTCCCGTTATCGTGTGCGTAAAAACACCGAGGCACGACGCAAAGGTAGACACTGCGGTTTTGGTAAACGTAAAGGTACCGCGAATGCCCGTATGCCTACAAAATTTTTATGGATGCAACGCCAGCGTGTTCTTAGACGTTTATTAAAGAAATATCGTGATAGCAAAAAGATCGATCGCCATTTGTATCATGATTTATACATGAAGTGCAAGGGTAATGTATTTAAAAACAAACGTGTGCTTATGGAATACATCCACAAAAAGAAAGCTGAAAAGCAACGCAGTAAAATGTTGGCCGACCAGGCTGAGGCTAGAAGACAAAAAGTGCGTGAAGCGCGTAAACGGCGTGAGGAGCGCATCGCCAATAAAAAGCAAGAACTTTTAAGTCTGCACGCAAAGGAAGATGAGGTGGCCGCTCAAGCAGCTACAACTGGCAAAAAGTGAATCAAGTAGCGAAGTTCTTGTTATGATAAAAGAAATTGTTTTGATAATAAAAAAGAGGAAAACAACAAAAGCGACTTTCTTGTTAAACAATTGGATGGAATATACCAGTCATTAGTAAATTTTACTTATTTCCTAGAAAGTTTTAATAATAATTTTATTAACAAAGTTTTCTTTTACTCGGGCAAACAAAACGACGTCACTAGAATTTATACATGCTAACTTTAGACACGTTTCATTTCGTTAATCAAATCGAGGGGTTTAAAATGATTCACAACATTGATCGTCCAGTCAGATTCGTAACCACTGGTAAATTCCTTAATGAAACGATAATTACAGACGAAGACCTTATCTTGATATTCAGGCATAGTGCCCATATTCCAAGGTATTTCTTCACCTGATTCTCGAATTTCATGAAGGCCCCTCAAAATGTGAAACACCATCGTTATTTCAACCCAACGCTTCTGAATTTTACGTCCACTTGACTCGTCAAACATTATACCCACTTGATATGGGAACGTTAGATAGACATCACTCTCTTGCACTTCTAGCTGACGTCTTTGCGAAACCGATAGTTTTTGTATAACCGGTTTTAGTTCGGCTAAAGCTTCGTCTGTGACCAAATTGTTAAGTCCAGAGAAGTCACTATGCATAAGTTTAACTGAAACCACCTGAAATGACATGCGTTAGAAATGATTTATTTGTGTCATTTCAAAAGAAATTCAAACCACCTGCATAGCTTTCCTGGCTCCCCGTATAAACTCTTTTAAATAAAATTCTTTATCGAAATAGGGTCGAATAATTCCGTAGACTAAAACCCAATTTCTCATCGAATTGAACATTGACGGCCACATTATCTCGGGGAAATTCATCAATCTTGGTAATGTGCGCTCATTACCACTTGGGGATTCGGGATTCGGCGGAGGTGGTTGGATGCGTTCTTTCTTTTCCTCTTCCCTAACCGGTTTTGGAGAAATATCACCATATTGAAGATAAGTATTGTGTAAATTGTGATCAATGATCAATGAATTTGAGGTATTCTTGAGTATTTTTTCATGTACAAAGCCGCCATTACTTTCTGCTAACAGTTGCGGAGCGGATAATTTAAAATTAGTGCTTAATAAACGAAAAAATGACGTTAATTGCAATCTACCACTCCAGCTGATGTTCATTATGCAAAAATACCAAAAGTTAACAAAGAAATTTGCTTACAAACACAAGTTTACCGAAGAAATAGCAAATATTGCAACAAAAAAAAATAGTAGACAAAATATATTTTGACAAATTACTAAATGAAGGGTAACTTTGCCGCATACATTTTGCCCAACTTATTTTACAAAATACAACTCTAAAATAAGAGATCGTAAAGATCGTAAATGCAAACTGTAAACACGATAAAAATAAGAAACATAAATTTTTGCAAAATAACGTAATAATAATGGGAATGACTTTTGCCAAAAATTAATAAATTAACATTATTTGTTTATAATGTACAATATAATTAAATTTCCACTACTTAATAAAGCAGAACTATTCAAATATTTCTATTCTAGAAAAATAAGCCGTGTTCTCGTATAAAAAAAGGAGTTTAGATCTGTGATAAATATTGAAATTTAATTAAAATTTAAAGCCGCCCTAAAACCTCTGAAAGAGTAGTAGAGAGGAATGAAAGACGAAATCGGACAATTAGTTGAGGTTAAAGAAATTATTTACTAAATTTCTTACTCATATATCACGACGCAAGCTATTCTTTGCCAGCTGTATTAATTGAGTCCACGATACTAACATTGAGCGATTCTGTTTCACGGAACACCTTACCCAAGGACATTTTACCTAATTATTAAAACACTGGCAGCATTTTTTTCTTACATTTATTTAAAAACAAGTGAAAACTTTTGTTTGTGTTTACAAAATACTGCACGATTGAATTTCATTATTTTCGGGAATCGGAGATAAAATATCATTTGTTACGTTGTTCGGTGGAGACTGTTGAATTTCTGTCATTGTCACTGCATAACATAAGAAATATTTAATGAATATATGGAAACTTATGTTCATGTAATAATATGTACTTTTTCAATTTCCGCCACTTACAAAAGATCCGATAGACTCGAGGTTCTAATGGGATTGTTAATTCGACGTTGGCCTTTTCTAGAGTTTCTCGGGCGCTTTGAACACACTTGAACATTTCTACTAAAACATTAGCCGAATAAGCTTGATACAGATTTAGGCGAGAATCCCAAAAGAATGGTAAATTTCTATGATTGAAACTTTTTTCCATGTCTTTAAACATCTTTAAAAAATAACATTCAAGAATTGTTAACGACACTTATTGGTTTTATTATGACTTACATCAATCAAAATCAACGGTAAAGATTTTCGCCAATAGCTCGTGTAATTTTCTTCTTTTACTTTCCATAAAAATAAGGTTTTTATAAAATAACTCTTCATTTTCAGCATGTTTTGATGCGCATCTCTGAATTTTTTCAACATTCGCAAAGCATTCTTTAAATTATGTTTATTGTCAATTAGTTTATGTTCTTCCCGATAATATGACGCGCGAAATGAAGTGTAATCTTTCGGTCCCAGGAACAAAGGCTTAGGTATTGCTTCCCACTGGCCTACGCCTGGCAAAATACTTTGCTTTTCCTCCAGCAGAATGCCTGGGACAAAATCAACGGAATAGTTAAAATCTACATCACCGGTTACTTCTACAGTGTGGGCTGGTCCCGCTCGTGTATAACGCAGTTTGAATACTTCGTTGTTGACGTTTATTCTATAATCAAGTTCTTGCATTGCCTTGGTAAAGCAGCTAAAGAAGTACGATTGTAGTTTGTTAATAATTAAATAATTCTTTTCATTAACCCAACGCAATAGGTGCTTATAAATTACTTCGTTTTGTTTTTCTTTACGAATCTTTTCCATAACTTTGGTTAGATCAATGTGGACATTGCCAGGTAGATCATTATCTTTCCGCACTGAAATAAGATTATTGTCGGGGAATCTTATGTGGAAAACAAGATCATACTCATTTGGTTTAGTTACTTTCAAGTTATCTCCATAGCTGCCTGCAATAAAAATATTCAAGAATTGTGACCATGCGACAAGAAAAGAATGTATTCATTCTAATTGACAGGTAGAATTACAATAACGTTACCATAATATTAGGTGATTGCAAAAGTTTTGATCAGGGACTTCTACCGGTAAAAATTATAAAGAAATGAGTAAGATCAGTGTACGTAACGTTTGAATTCGATAGTTTTGACCTTTCTCTACATAAAATAACGGTATTTCATTTAATATTATTGATTTATTCAGCCTAAACGGAGCTAATCGTGAAACACTCAAAATTATTCTTCATCCAAAATCATTATCTTTGTTGTTTATTTGAAGAAATCTGCTGCTGAAGGGAAGAAGGGAAAAAAGCGGGATAATCTTTTTAACTTTTATATTTATAATAAAATATATTATAATAGGGCCATCCTTTAAGAACATTAGCAGCAATCATTTCATTTTTCATGATTTTGGTGCTCTTGCTTAACACATAATCGTAGCTTATTCTTCTCAGAAGCCGATCTTTAAAAACAACCCATCAATTTCTGCTTTGATTCTAAGCCCTTCGCATTTTGTCAAAAAAATATTCAGACATTGTTCAAGAAATCGAAATCTAAGGAACTTCGGCGGGTAACGTGTTGCCAAAAATAGTGTAAAATGTTGTAGAAAATGACGGAAACTATTTTGATTAATGTATATTGTACCAATCTTCTACAATAAAAGACTTTGTTAAGTGAAAAAGTGATAACAATTTTTGCAAACACCTAATAGGGTTTAGACAGTTCAGAGATAGCATTCGAATCATAGTTAGCATAAGACTCGCAACTAATTCGTGCGCGGTATATGCTTACTTTGTTTTTGGAAAGCCCCTTAAGGAAGAATTGATTCCAAAATTTATTACTTTGTAGGCTTATTTTAAAACTCATTAAAAAATAGCCCTTCCGCTGTTTGTTCACGGACCAACCGAAGACAGAGGGAATGTGAAATTTCTTTACATGCAACTATATCCACCGTCTATATTAAGCATGGACTTTAATTCGCTCTTTTGCTTATGGTTGTAAAGCTAAAATTGTTATTGTAAAGTGAAAACACGAAACGTCATTTATTTAAAAATAAATACATTTGCACTTCATTAGTTGCTTATTACATTTTTTTAATGTTTTTTTTTATTAAAAATAAATTTTTATAACCGATGAATTATTACAATTTGACTTAAATTCTACCCAGCTGATCTACTAGTAATATTTAAATATGTGAATAAACTTACCACCCAACTGAAAACCCTTGAATATGCTTCCAAACGGTTCTCTTTTTCTTAGCTTATTAAAAATTGTATCTCTTAATGTGACAAAGTTAGATGCGTATTTTTGACGATCTTTGTCGATATTAATATATTTGTTGATGTCATTTAAGATTTCTTCTAAATTTTTCATATTTGCCGAACGCGTAGAAGAAGTTGTAGAAGTTCTTTAAGTTCTTTACTGAAAATGATAACAATTGCTCAGAGTATTTATATCCCGTAAGTACGCACAAGACACAAAAATTTATTTTAAGAGAGCGACAGCAGGGTAATCACGTATCTGAAAGTTGACTTTCGCTCGCGACAAAGCTTCTAGTTAATAAAATTTTATTTTGCTTTATGTAAGATTTTCGTATCATATTCGTTGCTATCATTCACGTGTAAATGAAAAAAGAGAAAAAGAATCAAAGTACCGTTTATATTTGTGGCTGCCAAAATCAAAAAAATAACAACCGGTGGATAGGCATGTAGGAAAAATTGAGCTTTTGCTTTGTATTCAAAAGGTATTCATGTAACTCAAACTTAGCTGTTACTGCAAACGAAAGCAAAGTGGCATTTTCCATACATGATTATCCGCCGGCTGTTTGGTAAGAATGTTCAGTTAGTTCATTGGTTTCTCACGCTAATAATATAAGCTAACTTTCAGGCACGTGATTACTGTCCAGGGCAATAACCGACACTAAGTCGATCATTTTAGTGAAAAGGCGCTCTAAATTAATTATTTTACCTTTCGTTTGTAAGATTACGTCTTTTCCATTTAATGCTAGCGATGGTTCAAAGTTACACAAGTAAGAAGTTAATTAGTCAATGCATTGTCACAATGTATTGTAAAGGTTTTTAAAATTAAACGACTAAAACTTTCAAATCGATTATAGCCAATCAAGATAGAACACGGCAAAATATGTCAAAAAGTGATCACTAAGATTTTCATATAAAAAAAATTCTTTTTCGTAAAAAAATTGGTAACCCTGACTTTCAATAAGAGTGCTAAGGGAGATATGCTCAATGAATTTCTCTCGTGTATATCTATAATAGCCTATTATAAATAATAATAACTAAAAATGTTTATGTTTATATTTTATGAAGTAAAGAGATATTGAATATCATTACAACTTCAAACGAGCCTGAAGTGTACTCGTTTTTTTATATCAAGAGCAATTACATTTTTTATGTGAATGTATATATGAATACGTGTACAATTTCGGCAAGCATACGAATGAAAATGTAGGTGTTGTGTTTCGATCATTATTACAGAACAAATGAAAAAGATAAACGCTTTTGAATGAATTCCAAAAACAAATACAAAATCTAGTTTGTCTGTCGCGGATTCCTCCAAATTTCAACGAACAACAGTATGTACGCAGGCATCTCCAAGACGAGCGGGTGAGAAAGTTGGGAAAGACATATAACCCTGTTAAAGAGCTTAGTTGCTGCTCAAGCTAAGATTATTGAATAATCTTTTTCTTATTATCAATAACTTCGTTCCTATCACCAGAAGGCGAGGACGTATCCCACTGGCTATAATCCAAATATGGCCATATGAGGCTCTGCTAGATATACAAAACTACTTGAATTGATTCTCGCCATGTCCGTCCGTTCGCCTTGGAGGAAGGAGACCAGAATTTCTTCTTCTTCTTAGAAGAATATCATAGCACTTTGACACTACGGCTCTTAGGAAGTATTGTTTTAACATATTCTATGAATTTACTCAAAACCTTAAAAGCTTCAAGGCATAATATGCTTTAATTTTTGGTCGTTTCGATAGACCTTTAATTAAAAAAAGCAGTTTCAATGAACCTCTCTGGTCCGTTATATTGCCTTCAAGTGAGGTAAAATCCAATTACTATACAAGAGATTTTACATATTTATTGCGGGTTTTGTCATTACATCTTTCTTATCGTCTTTATTGCACAGAGTGTCCATTGCTTATAACAAACCTAGTATAGCTCAATCCTTCACACACGACAATACAATTTCTAGCCTTGTTTATATTAAAATCCACTTATGACTATATTGTAAACAAATCCTTTGTGTGCGAAGTGTAAAAGAATGTCGAAAGAATTCAAAGTCATTATATAATTTATGTACATCTTATGGCGAATTGTTTACAATTATAACGAAAAAGAAAACCTTTTCATTTTCACTTATTAAAGAGGACCATTGTTATAATGAGATTCCTGCTGAGGCTAGCATTACATTACACTTTGTATGCGGTTGAGTATCAGGCACACAAAGTTTTGCTCAAATTTGGGATTTTTATGTAGTTTTCGAATGGTGCCAGCAAATCGAGAGAATAATTAAAAAAGAAAAATAGCAATTATTATCTTTTTGAACACATTTTAAATTGGATATTTTTGGAAAAATTTGTTTTAATATTCAACAAAAGTTCTCCCAAATGCTAACTAATTTATCAACACTTTACTGTTTACTGGCAATTTCACAAGTGGAATGTACGTGCAATCGCGACTAATATTAAATATAAAGAAATTTATTACAAATTATTTTAAAAAAAAAAAAAATTAAAAAAAAAAAAAAAAAAAAAAAAAAAAAACAAGATATTCTGCCTATCCAGGAGTTCCGCAAAACTTCAGAATTTCTCCCTTCGAGAGCCCCTTTTTAGCAATTCATTCAGATGCGCACTTTCTTTTTAAATGAAATCTTGCTTTATCAGTACCTGCCACCCATCAATGAAACAAAATCTCAAGTTTTTGCCATGAATAAAACAAAATCTTATGCATATTTTCTTAATGTTTTCTGGCAATAAAAAAAATAACTAACTTATTTAATGAAAATTTCACAACTCGACTTTTACAAATCAAGTGAAGCAAAAATTGCAGACTCCAAACAAAAATCTCTCTTTTCAAAAAAACTCAAAAATAAATTGCGCCTCTTCACTTCCAATAGACAATTAAAACGGTTGTCAAAAAATTCTTTGATTTTTCGAAATCCAAAATTTCTCTACTTGTTTAACCACAATTCTATAGTTATGATTCTATGGCATTACTGTCAGGCTAAGTTTACAATGTTCCTGTCATACGTCGCATGGTACCGCGGTAAAATCGTAAATATTCGGCCTCTGGTCGAGTATATGCAATTACGAAAGTGGTCAGGACCACACCATAACAACTTAACTAAAAAAAACAAATCTTTCTGTTTTTGGAAGTCTTGCTTCTCATGACCGAAGAGTCCGGAAAAGCTTGAACTTATGTGTGAACTTAATAATTCGTATATCCATTTTAATCCCAAAAAAATACTAACAACTGGAAAAAGGCTTGTATTTTATTTCAAAAAGTTTATATGGCTTGAGGTTCTAAGAGTGGTCGCGTCAGATTTTCGTATCTTGTACATTCATTTACTATTCATACAACTTCGTGATTTTCGTCAATGAACACTATAAACTGAAAATTTTTCCACTTTGAAGGTGCTTACATATATATTGATCAGGAACACGTGTTAACGTGATAAAGTTGAAATCTAACTACGTGGGCAGTATCGTGGTTATCATATGCTTATCTTTTTAATTAAATAGCAATCTTTACCCTTAGATATGTCGAATGATGATGGATGGTGCGATACTTCTGAGCGCAAGAACTTATGAAGCAGAGAAGACGCGCTATGGATGTCAATTCCAAAGTCCAATGATCAAAATCGTCCCTGATGAACACTAGCAATCGGTTCGTCATTTAGCTGCAGTTGAAGAAATTGAAAAACAGCACATTAATCTACCCAAGGCTGTAGAGGTATTGCAAGAACTTATTTTAAAACAACAACAAGAACTTATTAAGTCGATGTCTTACTTCATTAGATGAAATTCAGATATTACGTGATCAATTAATTAATTAATTAAAAACAAAACTGAAAATTTAATTTAATTCAATCTTATTTTAAAATTTTATGGTTAAACCACAAAAGAATTACTAATAAATTTACACTAAGGAGGCAACTAATTAGAAATGCCGAGTCGTATCCTTTTGTTGTTTGATTTTCTAGCGGAGCTCCTTTACTCAAACATTACATTCTTATCGTGCATTTCTTTTTTTTAATATTTTGAGTTTTACGATCTTATTCTAAGCTTTTTATATCGCACCGCAATTTTAACGTTTAATGGGGATCGAATGTTTCATTCGAACCTTTGTCATTTATTGAAAGGAACTCTGTTCTCTCTCTATTCTCAACATATGGTACTTTTTTTTATAAGAAGTTCAACAAAGTGAAAAATTACAGGAGAAAATGAAGGTCTTAAAACAAAATTGCGCGAGTCCGATGAAAACCTAGCAAACTTTCTCTCGTAGATAACTTAGTGACGGTTTTTGCTTGCGGCATCGTAACAGTGATGTAGGAAAAAATGTGGTAAATTGATTCGGCAGCATGGTAGAGCTTAGTCATATATTGTAAAAGATTCAGGGAACGTTCTCACCACTAAACACGACTACTCAAAATACCATCCCTTTTCCGTCTTGCATCGTGTTATTAGGCCAATTCTTCAAAATTTATAGAAATAGTCTTCGCTATCTCTGATTATCGTGGTATCAAGACACGTTGCTGTTTATACCCTACATCACTTGTGGAACAGGATTCAAGGTATCCAAGGTTGAAGTGGTTCGGATCGGTAGACTTTTTTGAAAAAAATCAGCAAGCAACGTTCAAAATTTCTTGGCGAATGTCGTTGAGTGAAAGTATCTTAACATTCTAAATTGCTATGAAAAATTTAGCTCGGCTGGGGCAATTTTTTAAACGCCGTCTTATATAATCGTACCTACGAAAGCTGAATCTTTATATGATAAAAAGTTTTAATTTTCAATATATTATGATAGTAAATTATCAACGAAATCAACTTTACCGAATTTGGACTATGTAGGCCAATTTTTCGGGTACCACCGTGCAAAAGGATTCCCAGAAAATGTAAATCCTTATATGCCAAAAAGGCCTAATTGCTAATGTTTTACGACAAATATTTGTTGATGTTAGTAATTTGACGTAAAAATTAAGTGAATCAAATTTGAACCGAATGGACCTGTTTCTTGAATCCCATTTCGTAGAAGATTTTTCAGCAATAGTAAACCCTTCAGGAAAAGATTCAATTCTACATATTTTATGATGAAAATTTTTCCAGAGTAGACAAAAAAAATTAGTGGTATGTAATTTGGATCATATAGGTCTATTTTCCAGGCGTTATTTATATAGGTTGACATGAAAAACAGGCCCTTCTATGAAGAGAAAGTCTGATCTCTAGTTTTTTTATGACGGAATGTGAAAAATAATATATTTTGGAAATAAATTATGTTTGCAAAATTTGTATTGATGTTTCGAACATCCTCCAATATGCTGGCTTTCAAGAAAATTAAGCATTTGTATAAAAAGAACGCGTAATTTTTGGTGTATTATAATCAATATGAGTGAATAATTGTACCAGGCGAAGTGATGTAGGGTCACTATTGCTCGACCTCGCCCGACTGTAATAACTTTATTCTTTTTTTTAATTTATAATAAAAATTAAACGGTAAAAGATACATGCGTGCATTTTCTGTTACTTAAGGTATTGGTTCGTGCCATTATTATTTAAAAATGATTTCGTGCATAAACGATTATCTCTGGACTTCTCCACAAGCTCAATCGCGCAATACAAATTTTTATGAGGAAATTTAACTTCATCCTATACAACTTGTGGTCCAAGGGTATATGAATTTTGTGCTGATATGTGCACCGTCCAGAAGGACTTGAGGTAGACCGAACTTTTATTATACCGATCGATTCAGAATTACTTTCCGATTTAACTTAATTGCGTCCGTCTGTCCGCGTTCAACCATCGAGATGTTTTAATGAAATTTGGCACACTGGCGTGTTTCGGCCCAAGGACGAAAGCTACTGACTATGGTTTGAACTCACCACATTATTACCCACTATATGCTGAAACGTCACCAGTAGGATGTAATAGTATTTTCTCTAATGACTTGCAAATTTTGGAACTAATAAAATTAATAATAGTTGAATAGTAGAATATGGATTGACAGTGTTTTAAAACGTTCAATAGAAGTGCCATAGCCGCCTGTAATTTTTTTCTTCTGTTTTCTTTTATTTTATTTTGTTTATGTTTATAAAAAATATATAATATTTCATCACAAGTGGCACTGGTTTCATTGATCACGTTTTACAAATTCTAAATTTTTATAAAACGTTTCGTGTCCTTTTTTAGACTAATACATGGCATCGTTTCTTTATAAATTGGGCGTTGCAGCATTAGGTACTACTGTCGGCTCTTCATTAGCGGGCTGGACATTTGATCGATGGAATCTTACTCGTAAGGTATTGAAAGGGGAAATTTGAAACTAATAGTCGTTTTCATGTCTCGTGATTTCAGGTCATTAATCCGCCATCGCGGCTACCAATCCACAGAAGTCATTTAATTTCGCGTGCAATGCAAATTCAGAATCTACAACGGGAATCTGAATTCGATGTGCTAGTCATAGGCGGTGGCCCTATGGGAGCCGGTTGCGCTTTAGATGCGGTTACCAGGGGTCTGAAAACGGCTTTGGTTGAGGCCGACGATTTTGCTAGTGGTACCTCATCCAAGTCAGCATCAACTAAGTTGATGGAAGATGGTGCGCAGTGTTTGCAAAAAGCAATGACAGAGGTGAGTCGAGCAAATTGTCATTATCCTCCCATCACGCATTTAGAAACATTTATAGCTTTTAATGCATTACAGTCGGATTACAAAAAACAATGCAGCATCGTTAAAGAGGTTTTGCGAGAGAAAGCCAGTTTATCAGAGTCGGCTCCACATTTAGTTCATCCTTTGCCCATTATGCTGCCAGTTTACGAGTAATTTTCGATAAAAAATTTTTGAAATGACTGCAAAAGAGATAAGCGCATGATTTGGATATTGTTTTTTTCTTTCTTTTTTTGTTTGTTGTGTGTAGATGGTGGCAAATACCTCTTTATTGGGTGGGTACCAAATGCTACGATTTGGCGGCTGGCGATCGTAATGTCAAAGGATCGTATTTCCTTTCGAAACGAGATGCTTTGGAATTGTTTCCTACGCTGAAAAAGGACAAATTAGTGGGTGCTATAGTGTATTATGACGGTATAGAACTCAGTTCTACGAACAAGAAATTCTTCATGAACATTTTTCTTTCTGTACAATTTAGGACAAGATGATGATGCGCGTATGTGCTTAGCTGTTGTGGTGACAGCTGCGCGTCACGGTGCCACTGTCTGCAATCACGTAGAGGTCTTGAAATTGTTAAAAAAAGATGATGGAAAGGGAGGTTACGTTTTATATGGTGTTGAGGTAATAGACCACATGAGCGGCAAGAAATTTATTATTAAAGCCAAGTGTGTAGTTAATGCTACGGGTTCGTTTAACAATTCTATACGGAAAATGGATGATCCTACGATTAGTATTTGCGATCCTAGTTCATGTGCACACATAGTACTGCCTGGTTATTATAGTCCGGAGCAGATGGGTTTACTAGATCCCTTCACCTCAGAAGATCGGGTTATATTCTTTTTGCCATGGCAAATGCATACGATTGATGGCACCACAGATACACCGCATGTAGTAAAGGAGAAACCTGCTCCATCCGATGACGGCGTACAATATATTCTAAATGAAATTCAAGATTATGTAAATTCGGACGTGGACGTAACACATGACGATGTATTATCGGTCTGGAGTGATATACCTCCTTCTCCTACAACTCCTTCTGTTGTGTCACAACCAAAAAAAGATGATACCCAGTTATGGACGCATAATCATACTATTCATATCAGTCCTTCTAATTTAATTACCGTAGCTGGTGATAAAGTTACCACTTCCAGAGCAAGGGCTGAGCGTGTTATAGACACCGCGGTTGAAGGTATAAAGGTGTATTAATAGCTCTATGTACATGCTAATTACATTTTAACTGTTTTTATAAAATATATAAAGTTTGCGACTTAAAACCATGGTCTAAGTCGATAAGAAATACTTTGAAGATTGAAAATGGCCAAAACTGGTCACCTACTATGTATGCACGTTTAGTGCAAGGTTACGGTTTGGAATATGAAGTGGCACAACATTTGGCCAAATTGTACGGGGATCGTGCATTCGAAGTTGCAAAAATGGCTTCTCTCACTGGCAAACGTTGGCCCATCGCTGGCAATCGTATACATCCTGATTTCCCCTGTATCGATGCGGAAGTACGTTACGGTGTTCGTGAATATGCTTGCAATGCCGTTGATATGATAGCACGACGCTTACGTTTATCATATTTAAATGTTCAGGCGGCCCAAGAATCATTACCCAGAATTTGCGATATAATGGCTGAAGAATTGAACTGGTCTAACGAAGAGAAGAAGGTTAATTTCAAATTATATCACATTCAATTTCCGATAATTTATCGAATTTTGTTCTCTAAAAGAAACAAATTAAAAAAGCCAAGCAATATTTGGCCCTCGAAATGGGTCAAGCAACTAAACGCAATCGTGCCAAACATCAGATGTATTTGAATTTAAGTAAAGAAGAAAAAGAACTATGTGCTAAGCGCTTCGAACGTCTTGATAGAGACGAAAAGCACTCAAGAGGTTTTAAGGTAAAAACTTAACGCAGTTATATTTTCATCTATAGGATAAAATTGTATCGTTACAGCAAGGTTTCGGTGATTGTGATTTTTCCGATGATATTCTTAAAGACATCGATGTTAACGTCATTGGCGATTATCTGAAAATAAAAAGACATTGTTAGCAAAATTGCTTGAGCCATAAGTTACGATGCTTGGTAATGTGAAGCTGTAGATGTTTGCAATTGAATTACGTGAAGTGTAAGAGCCAACTAATGTTTTGATATAAACCGATATGACAGCACTGAAAGAAGAAACTAACCAATGGAAAAGTAAAATTGCGTATATTCACTATGACGAAGGATTATAAGACACTTGAAACCATTAGAGAAGACACTTAAACGGAACGAAATAGGGAACTGGGTTTGCGTTTTTATACAAAGATTTAGATACCATAACCTCAAATGTATTTTTAAAATTTAGGATTCGATTGCTTTAACCTTTTTCTGCACGCATGTATTGTTTAAGTTTACGAAATATGAAACTGTTTTATGGAAGATGTTTCTCTGTAGACATTGGGAATGTACATTAATTTTTGTAGTTTTCAATAAAATTAAATCTTTATAGAAAGCAAATGGAACGAGATATTTTATTCGTGTTACCCATGAAATTGAATGTATGCAGAAAAGGTTTTAGTGATCATAAAACAAGTAAGAATGTTACAGTCGTGCAAGGCCGACCATTATATGTTCTACAGCGCTTCGCCTAGTGTACTTACTCACTAGTTTTGATAATAATATACCAACAATTACATATTATTCGCATGCGAAAGCTCGCGGATTGAAGGAGGCCGAAAACATCACATGGCGCGATCCATATTCAGTGTACTTAATTTACTTTTAAAAATTGTTAATTTTTCGATTTTTTTCATAAAAAACTAGAAGTTGGTGTCTCTCTCCACAGGCGGGCTTGCTTTTCATGAAAATCGCTATGAATGTTGCGATGTAAAAAATAGACTGAAGTGATCCAAACTCTCAGACGTTAATTTTTTGTTATTATATAACAATTTTCGTCATAAAATATTAAAAGTCAAATCACTTCCTAGGGGAGAAACCTTATGTGGACTGGGGTCCAAGAACTAGTCTATACGGTTCAAATTTCGTCCGCTTAATTTTTATGTCAAATGAACAAATTTTCATCGTAGAACATTAACAATTAAGCTGTTTTGACATATAAGAGTTTACATGTCCAAAGATTCCTTGAATGCGGTGGTATCCAAAAAATAGACCTATGTGGTTCAAATTCAACAAAGTTGATTTCTTTGTCAATTTACTATTACGAAATGTTGAAAATTAAACCTTTTTATCACAAAGAAATTTTGAAAATTGCGATTTTTTCCGTATAACAACTTTTCAAAATGATGGGAAGTGATGAAGGAATTGAACCCATGTGAACCGTTTTTAACTTTGGTCCTTTGGCCAGTATACCAAATTTCTTCAAAATATTTCAAAAATTGCAACCTGTAGGTTGGACACAAAATTAAACGGAGGGGCAGACAGTCAAACAGACAGGTGGACAGAAAACCAAAAAAAATGATTCCGGGTTAATCGTTATAATAGAAAGTGAGTCTATTTTAGGTCCTCCTGGATGCTTCATACTTCTCTTACAACTCCTTTATCAACTTAAGACCAAACTTAAAATGACCTGTACCATCTTAAACTTAAAGTTCCTATTTTACCAAAACGTCACTTGCCCACGGACGCCCCGGACGATTTCTTATCCCTACTAAATCGGATTTCTTTTTTTCGTCGCGCGGTCCTAACGGATAATGGCGGATCTCAGTTCTCTGGTGTTTACCTTACCTCAATGGCGCTTCGGTCAACAAGAAAACGGAATCAACAAGTCGGAAGTACTCTTCTTCTTGTCTTAACGTTCGATTGGCGTTGCCTAGCCACGATACTGTACTTTTCAACGCTCTCCTTGCGGCGATACAGTATTGGGCAGTACCAGCGAGTACTAACCTAATGATCCGTCTAAGTGTCCCTACGTCAATACATCCCTATTAAATCAATTCACATGAATTTGCTTCTGTTTTTCCTCGATTGACCCACCAAATTCTAAGGCCCTCCGCGTACTCAATAGTTTTGCTTCGTGCCCTTCAACTTCTTGTTATGCAGATTGTAACTGTAACTGTACTTCAAAGTTTCAATTTTCGAGTTGGAATTTTCTTTGCACTTCATAATATCTTTCAAACTTCTTATTGCTTTTTCGTATTGATGCTGAGAGTGCAAGAATATAAGATTCACTGACTAGTCGTTCAATGTTTTTGAAAACCTCTTTGTTGAAATCGCTTTGACGATAACCAATCGTAGCAATGCTCATAGAACTTGTGTGAATGTTCGCAGGCTTCACAGATATAGTATAGATGAGCTTTTAAATAACTCACGATAAATAGTGTTCGACCACATCTCCAGTGCAACAGTGTGTCAAAAACACAGTGTTGAGAAAAGCTATTATACACGTATCTCTATCAGAGAGATTCAGTTGTAGTTGTTCCGTTTTTAGGGGTGAAAATTGTGTTAGTACCAATTTTCTCATCGATTCCTTGCGGCTAATTTCTTAGAAGTATTGAAGAAAGTGCCCTTATTATAGTTTCTTGGAAAAGCCTCCTAAAACCCTTTAAGTCCATTCCATCACTTTTAGTTTTCCCTGTGTCTTTCCTTGTGCTCTTGTTGCAAAATGACCCACATCCGTAGGTTCAAGATTTGTACGAATCGCAAAGCCAAACTGATTTCAGCGCGTCACTTCAAACGGCCACAAAGAAAGAATGTGGAGAAGTATCACACAAGCGATTGGCTATGCTTATCCAGTATTGGCACGTTTTGGGCTTTGTACTATTGGAAATTAAACTAATTTAACGAAGCGAAATAAGAGTACGTTTGAATAACATAGTAATAGCATATAATAATGAAATAGTATAAAAACTGACTTATAGATATGTACAATATGTAGAACTTTATACTTATAATACTCAATAAAACGCAGGTTCTTTAAGTAACAATTTATCAAAAACGCTTTTTCTTTATGCTTAACAATGCATAATTTTGCTAAATTTTGGAATGGTTAAGATTGGTTAAGATTGGTTAACTTCGACATTTTTGTTCGTGAACAATTTCAATCACCTTTGATATACAGTGGAAGTGCCTTGCCAATTGTTTGCAATGTAGGCCTACACCATTATAAACTTAAGTGAACAATCATACTATATGTATATAGATAAATATATAAATAAAAGCATTGCGACCTGATATACATCGCAGGCTTAGTCGAACATCTTGTTGACCTCTAGTGTTGGGAACGCCGGCTCCAGGTATGTTGAGCTGAGGATTAAGTTGTTTCTCTGATCCTTCGCTACTTGTTCACCGTTCACTTCCTCCGCTAGTTGATGCTTCCACTTCCTGGCCTCGATTTGCCTTCAATACAGCATTTTCGGCTTTGGGCTGTTCGATCTGTCGTACCAGCTCCGCCTCCTTCGAAATGGTTGGTCATCTGTATTATACGTACTTTCTAATATATTCCTTAACATACATACGGGGCTAGATGCCGTTGTACATATGGTATTATCGTCCCATTCTGTTTTCTACTGATATTTCTTCGTCTATGTCCATTCTGTTTCTGCTTCGTCTACGTCTCGTTGTCTCATTGCTCCTGCACATAATTCTTGTAAATCTGGCACAAAATGTTTGCCTATTTTGTCAATGTTGTCAAACCCTAAGAAGTCCATGTCGACAGTCACAATCCGTCCATTCGTATAATCCTGTAATTAGTCCGTCAATTCCGCACTCGTCCTCGCCAACCCCAACTCCCTCGCGTACCAAATATAATCTGCTAATGTTGAGCGACCGCTACCGCTCCTACACAACCTCCTTAAACTACGTCTAATGGTTCTAATTTTTTTCATAACTGCTCGGTCACTAACTGGCCAGCTATCGCCGTCAGTCTGTCAGCAAATCTCTTGCATTGTAACTTGCGAGGCCTAAGTCCGTCAACACTCCACGTCTCTGGGTGTTGACGCAACAACTTACTAAAAACTGGGTTCGCTATGTTTGCCATATATAAAGATAAAATGAATATGTATCTATAAAATATAATATAATTAATATAATATAAATGAAATAAATATATATATTAATAAAACCTGAAAAGAAAAAATACGAAAATTAAGATATAAGAACATTTGCTCAGATATATTTTTCTTGTTTAATGTTAGTAATATAAAAATAAAACAATGATCAATTATTTTTAATTGCAATTTATTTATATAATAATATTACATTTTTTACATTTTTTTAAATTATTATTTTAGGTTATTTTAGATTAGAATTACACACCAAATCTTATAGACTAAAAGCAATCAGCACCGCCTTTTATTTATTTATTTATTTATTTTTAAACACGATGAATTGTTTTGTAGACCTTTCATCAACCTCTAAACGGAACACTTTGCAGCTATCATCAACCTGCGAAGGTTCCTTCAAAGTAAACGATTTTTATTATTTTGAATAATATGATATAATAAGGGATTCCGGTGAATCTAAATTACAATGCTCAAGAGAGCCCATAACAAATAGAAAAAAAACTCAATAAACTGTAAGCCATTTATTGAAGCTCGTGTTAATCGGAAGACATAATGTGTATTGTGATAATAACGTGGACTGTAAAACATTAGAAATAATGTCTGGATAATTCAAACAAAATATTATAGTCAGCTACGATAATGAGTGTAAAAGTAGATACCATAAAAGTTCATATCCTCTTTTTTGTTGATACACGAACTATTTCATACCAAGTATTAAAATTAATTCAGTTTTTATTAGAAAAAACTGGTATTTCATAGGCCATCCAATCTATTTTAGTAAAACTTGAATACATTGAAAAGATACAAAATTTGTTTCATTGGTATGCGTGAGGAATAATAAATTCTCTTAAAATTTGTAAAAAAAATTGTTTCATGGTATGTAAAAAATATAAAATTTTCTGGTTAATTCTGTTGACGAATAAATAATATTTTTACTTTTCTTCTCATTGAACCTTCCAGTCAACATTCGCACATAAAATTACTAAAAGTTGACCAAGACGCTTTATCCTTTACAAACATGCGCTTCCTTTTGACCGAATTGTCGTACCGCCACGAAAGACAGAAACTCCATTAAGATAAAAAAATTTGCATATATGAGCATACATACTCGATATAAAGGCATATATTTATATATATGGCTGTAAAAAATAGCGTAACTACTTTGCCCGGTACTAAAAGTCGTATATTTTTCCTGCGGCGATTGCTTCGTAATAACGAATTTTTTTTTTTCTACAATTTTCAACTTTATTCACGAACATAGTCTTCTTTAAGACTGGTACAGCCGGCCCACTGTTTCTTTGACCTTTTGATGCCTTTTTTGTAAAACGTTTTATCAAAATTTTCAAAATAGCTATGCAAAGTTTTGCCCTGCAGGATCCCTTTGTATAAGCGTGGTGCCGCTTTTTTTCTTGTTCACGTCCAAATCTCCTATTACCTTGTTATTATCACAAAATAATTTTTAGATTACAGCATTTTTCCATAGCTATATTATAGAATATTGAAATTGCATTTTATTAGCAAAACGGTTCCAGCATCCAGAAAAAAGCTTCAGAAACCATGTAAAGTCTGCATATTATTGATCAGTACTAAGCCGCGATGAATGTAAAAGGCTTGGTCGTGGTCGACAAAAAGTTTCTTAGTTGTTATTTATATGAATTTTAAAGCAATACCCTACATAATTTCGATGTATTTTATGTTATCTCACAAAAATTTCATATAGTTTACGTAATTGGAAAAAGTTTTATATAAAATTTTATTATGGTTTAGGTACATACGCACATAATACGTGGGCGATGATCCAAAAAATAAATAAAAAAAATAAAAAATTGCACTGTATTCAAAAATTTTATATCCGCAATTAATTTTATTGAAACGAATTGACAAAATTCTCAACAAACCATGTAAATTAAATTATTATGCAGTACAACGGCATACGACGTTTGGTCGATGGCAAGAGATAAAGAAAAGTTAACAAACGAAACAATTTTATACACACTCTGTAACAAGTTGAATGTAAAGTAGGTAATTAGGTGAAATAATCACCAGTTATAAAGACTTCAAATTTGGCAGAAATATTGAAAGTTTTTGCATGCTGGCTTGTTGGAAGCGAATCATGTCAAACGAAGGGCACGCCTACCGCACTACGTAAACTGAGAACATCTCTGTTTTCCAAAAGGAATTACAAATTGGTTTTGTGTCCATTACTCATTATCTACAGCAGATTACGAAAATTTTAACACATATCCTGGTGCTGCAGCACCTGTACAAAAATGGAAAAATCTGACCGCGCCTACCCAGTGTTAGGGTGTATAGAAATTTAATACATTTTTCAACATTCCTATAACGTGAAGAAATAAGCTTCGAAAATCCGACAAAGTGTTTAAATTTTTGGTCAGGTTCAAATTCGAGATGCACCGAGGCATGTCCGTCCATTCGGTTATCGGTTTGCGGAACTGTGTAGTATCAGTGATAAATATTCTCCCGTTAGCGAAAATTAAGGTACTAAGGTAGCTAAGGTACTAACTGTGCTATCTTTTTTTAAATTTTCCTTTAGAAGAACTCACGTACGAAGTAATTATTAAATAGAACACAAATGAGGTATAGTATACCCACATCCTATATTAGCAAACGGTTGATTCATATATCTCTGTATGTTTTTCGCTATGAATTGAAAGTACAATACAATACATTTGTATTACAAATGTACAACACATGACATACTTCGGATTGTCCAATTAAAAAGCAAAAGATTAATTCTCAACAACTAAACATTTTGTTACGCAATAATTTATTTCATAAGGAATGTGCAGAATAATTTTCTGCATTTGAACATTACTTTCCATTTCTCTGCACACAATCTGCATGCAATAACAATGATTGACATATTCTCTGTTCTTAATGCAGATTCTGGAAAAGCAATGGCTAATATAATATAAATAATACGGCGGCACACATATTTGTAATTATAATGCCGCCAATATGAATGCAGGTGTACAATAAATATATTTACAATTAATTATTAACTTCCTCACTCATTCAATCATTTGTTTATTCATTCATTTATTTGCTCTTTCATTATGTTCTTTTAAAAAAGAGAACTACTTCCAACAAAAATACATATACATGTAAAATATTTCATCCTTCGGTGAAATAGTTGATAAGTGGTTGTATGTTAATGCTAATAATTGCTGGCAACTAAAGACACCGTCGAGATTTGATATACATATAAAAAAACTATACGTGCGTCTTTATATTTTTATTTCACCATTTTTTACCTAATTATTTTGTGATAGATTTTGTTCAATTTCTCAATTTTTCAATTCGAATCACTTCTTTTTGCGCTTGCCAAATTTCTTTTGTTTCACAGAATGCCGTTAGCTGGTCTTTTTCTTTACACCGTTTATGAAAAAAAAGTACCATGTGTGGAGAATGAAAAGCGCACAGAGTTGCTTTTAATAAATAAATTTAAGAAAAATGATGAAAAAAAGCAATAATAAGGTAAAAAATGGCAAACATACAAAGAGAAAAATGTTTCTACTATTTATTATCAACCACGTCGATATTTGCTTATTTCGTTTATCAAAGTTATGGACAACTGTGACGCCTTCATAATATTTAACAAGAAGTTTTCTTGAATAATATAAATAGGATAAGATTTATGTTATAAAAAAAAAAATAAATAAATAGGCTCAGAGCACTGTCTGAAGGAAACTTTAGCACTCTCTTGGATGCAATTAACAACTGCTGGTCCACTAACTTTATACCCTCAGATTTGCGATGCATCAAAATAGTTCCCATCCCATTAAATGGTTTAAGTAACTTCAGACCAATTTCACTAATATCTGTATTCGTAGGGATTATCAACCTCATGTTTAAGGAGAGACAAAGTGATTTCTTGAAAACTGAGAATGTTATTACAGAACGATCTTTTCTCATAGCCAGCTTAAAAAAATCAGGTAAAATGGTTGCCATGCTTTCCATGGACATCAGCGAAGCCTATGACTGTGTCAACTTGATTGAGCTTGGCAGAATTCTCTTAAACTTTTCGATTCCTCTTCAAATACGGCTGTGGATACTTAATTTTTTATCCAAGCGTGTGTTGGTGATGGCTACTGAAAAAGTTGAAATATATGGCTGTATCCCACAAGGCAGTTGTTTAAGCCCCATGCTCTTCAATTTATACACAGCTTCTTTGCATAATCCTCAAGATGATAAAACTCATATTTTTTAATATGCAGATGATTTCCTAATTGCATCTGCGGACTCATCTTTTTCAGCTGTTGTCAATAATCTGTCGATGAAAGGTTTTTTTTTTCGATGCATGCGCTGATCTTAATTTATACTTTAACTCCTGCAAAACAAGTATTTATTTTGCCAAAGGTTCTAAACGTGAAATCAGGCTCTTTATCAAAGGTACTAAAGTTGATCAGGTGAAATCTCTTCAGTTTCTTAGTAGAATTTTAAATGACAGCTTAAACCTTCGTGCGCATTATTAGAAAGCCTTTAAAGACTGTCAATCTGGATGTAACATCATCAAACTCATGACTAACAATCAGTCAGGCTTGCCTCCCAAAAACGCTCTAACTGTATACAAATCTTTAGTCAGGTCCAAAATCGAATTTACACATTCCACATGTTGAAAATCTAATGTTAAAACGTATTACTGGACTGATTCCCTATAAGGACGTTATGCCAAGAAAAGGATCCTTTTTATTACAACAACGGCTACGATATATATGCCATCGACGGTTCCGTCGGGCTTAATGTATCTGGCTTCTCGGTTGTGAAACATCTATCTAAAACAATCCATCGAGTCAAAGTGACGGAGGAACTTTCCCCGACTTTTATTGAATTGCTCGCCATCCGACAT
>NW_023998422.1:8638334-8703448 GCF_014805625.2 Glossina fuscipes
TCTTAATCGTTGGGTCATCCATTTTTCGTATAGAGTCCGTAAATGGGCCAGTAGCGTTAATAATGCATTTGGCCTTAACGGTAAATTTTTTGCCGGTCATATGATCCACCACTTTAGCACCACATAACACTTGTTCTCCTTTTCCATTATCTTTTTTCAATAATTCCAAAACCTCAACATGATTGCAAACCGTAGCACCGTGACGCGCAGCTGTCAAAGCAACAGCTAAACACATACGAGCATCATCTTGTTGACCTACGTTATACGAAAACATTTGTAAAGGTTTTCTTTTCATTATTAAAGTGAACACTATACCATCATAATATACAATAGCCCCTACTAATTTTTCCTTTTTCAGCATAGGGAACAGTTCCAAGGCATCTCTTTTCGATAGATAATAGGATCCTTTCACATTACGATCGCCGGCTACCAAATCGTAGCACTTAATACCCACCCAATAGTAAGGCACCTGCCACCATCTATAAACAATCAAACCAAACTGTTTTTTCATCTCTTCGAGAAATTCTATGAAAACTTCAAGGAAAATTACTTGTAAACTGGCAGCATAATTGGCAGGGGATGTGCTAAATGTGGTGCAGAATCTAACATACTTGCTCTCTCTGCTAAAGCCTCCTTAACCATACGATATTGTTCATAATCTAACTACAAAGCCATATAGAAGCGAGATTTAAAAATGTCTAAAAGCGCAAATAGACAGATACAGCAATCAATCGGCAACTCACCCCTAAGATGGCTTTTTGTAAATAACGTACACCTCCATGAATCAATTTAGTTGATTTGGAAGAAGTGCCACTAGCGAAATCATCGCCTTCCACTAAAGCTGTTTTCAAGCCTCGCGTAACAGCATCTAGAGCACAGCCGGCTCCCGTAGCTCCTCCTCCTATGATTAGCACATCGAATTCCTCACCAGACTGTAAATTCTGAATTTGCTCGTCACGTGAGATTAATTTACGTTTTCGTTTTGGAGGTCGGGCTACAGCATTGTTGACCTGAAATCATGCCATGAACATGGTTTTAAATTGAAAATTTTGAAAGAACATACAGTATGTGATGAATTCCATCGATCAAATGTCCAGCTAGCGACCACAGACCCAATAGTAGCACTTAACGCTGTAACGCCCACTTTGTAAAGACGCGACGCCATACTGTTTTGATCTAAAAAAAAAAACAGGAAACGAGGTATAGTTAAAGAGTAAGAAAGGTAAAGTTATGTTCAAGTTCAATTTGTGTATCCTTCACCACTTATGACACAAGGGTATATTATGTTTGTGCGGATGTACGCAACATCCAGAAGAAGAATCGCCCTTTATTATACGGATATAAATTTTGTCTGTCCGTCTACCTGCTTTGTTTTCTTATGTTCAACATACAGTCCGCAATGTTTCAGACATTTTGAGGAAATTTAATAAGCGTTTTCGAGCACTTCTCATATAACACATTACTTCAAAAAGCCGTTACATAATTTATCTGAACTGTAAGCTGGTGTAGAGTATTTCATGATGGATAAATTGAAATCAATTGTGAAAATGGGCTATTTCGAGCCGAATATTTCAGCATATTTCAGCATATATGTAACTTAACTTATATATGCACGATGTGCAATCGGTCTCGAATGGATTAAAAATCAAAAATAAATTCACAATATGTCTTTTGGTTAGCAGGCAAATAATGCCGTTTAATGTTGTGACGGATTTGGATTTCTCACTGTTTTTTACCGCTTTGTTTGAAGCTCAGCAAATATCCGTTGTTTTATTTCGCAATCAAGCCACAGCCACTAGATTTGATGCATAGAAAAAAAATTTGAAACTTCACAGCAATATTGACTATGCTTGTTAAAGTTTACTATCACTCCGCGAACTTATCAATCGGCATATTATTAACCGTTTTAGCGAATATCTCTGTTTGCACAACCCATATAAACTCAATAATTGTATTTTTATATATGCAGTTAATCATGAAATGATTGTGTCATGCTTCTAAAATATAAATCGTAATATCTTCTTTTCCTTCGTCACCTAATAAGAAAAGCCCGTATACAAGCTAAGTTTGCTTTTTTTAACTTGTGTATAACACATAAACGCATTCAACAATTTGTTCAAAATTAATTCTTATTCTCTCACCCAGTTCAGCATTAAATTTTTGCGTTGTTATATGCATGAAGGTGTTGAGTAAACAAATCTACGGTAGTTTATTAAACTCACATTGCAAATAGTAAATTAAAATATCTTATTCCAGCTCTTCGTTTTTTCACAAGCAATCTTCTCGTAATTGAAAATAATTCATGAAAAATTATTTACTCTAAACAACCGGACAATAATAACCATTGTTTTGTTTAGAAATTTCACACAAATATCATTGCATATCGTCGCACCTCATTTTTTATGCATGCATTCATTTCAGCGAGAAGGGGGAGCGAGAGAAAGACATAGATAGAGAATTATAAAAATAAGTAATTGAAAGTCTCTAGGAATTTACATTGAAAACAAGAACAAACAGGTATAAAGAGAGCCACAACATTAAAGGAATAAGAGAGACGGAGCAAAGTCATGTAAACTTTCTTTACATTTTTCTCTCAATTTTATAAACACTACAATTATGGCCTCTCTTTGATTTGATTTGTCTTATGTTAATCTTGCATTTATTTAATCTTTCAATTCCGATTATTCTGTTGTTCCTTCGTTTTTCGTTTATTGGAATATACCCAATAAAAATAGAAATCAATTTCAACAAAACATTTGTTGTAAAGTTTTTCATCTTTTTACACCTACGCATATTAAATGAAAACGATCAATAACGTTTTATATTCAGTTCGCGATTACTTTTATAACATCCAGGAAATTCATGAAGCAGTCGACGCATGACGAACAAGTGTGTTATTTTACATCTGCTCACTGCACAAGGCAACCGGTCTAATTGATGTTAAAAAATACATATTGACTGTTAATATTATAATGCCTTTTGTTGTTAACATTAACGTGTATATAATGTTAAATAACATTTAAAAATTAAGGGAATAATTTGGAAAAAGTGCAGCAAAGCACTCATAGCTTAAAAATGTTTAAAGATTACGGACTATGTTCGTTAATTTTACCTTTAGTTCATCTGTTTATACCTTCCTGAAAGTTTCAAACCGTAAAAAATTAGTAAAGTCAAAACTTAGTATTCTTTGTTTATTATTATTATTATTATTAAATTTCGCCAGAGAAATAAATTCCAAGACTAAACTCTTAAAACACTAGCATCTAAGGCTGTCGGCTTGCATTGAAAACTCTACCGCACTTGAGATTCGAACCCACGACCATTGAGTTGCTAGCAAGAAATAGTGCTTTCTTAAAATATACGCATTAAAAGCGAAGCTATTAAATAAAAAATTTCTGATAATAACAATGGGAATTAATGGACATTGATATTGAATTATGCTTAGAAAATTAACAGCTGCTAGGCTAGACAAAGGAATTTAAGTTGTTGGTGGATAAATGTGATTCTAGAAAAAAGGGTGTGAAAAACTACATTCTATAAAGCATTGTAGTTTCATGAAAAGGCAAGAGAAAAAAAAAGTATCAGACAGTGCCATAAAAATACACGGAAGCATTTTTAGGAAAGAAAATTACGAAATAAAAATTTTTTGGCATTTTATAAGAAAAAAAAAGCAACTTTGAAAATTTCATTAAAAATTGTGTAAAAAGTCTGTTATAAACAAAAGAAAAAATATTTCAACACAACAGAGAATTCGTTGTACGACCAGAGAATTAATAGAGAGCTTTTTGATTTGTATTCGTTAACTTGTGGTCATAATCCAGTTTAGTTAAATTCGAATTAAATTCTGATAAGCATTTTTTAAAGCTTTATATGTAAGTGCGCGAATTATTAATGTAGTTTACATTGCGTTCAATATATCACTCAAGATTTGATTTTCATATTTGCTTTCTTTTCGCATCTTGTCTTATTATATTTTCTATAGTGTTTGTATTCTTGATGAGCGTAGAATTCTAAATTGACGCCCGTTGCCGCATATATGCTACGGTCGGATGGGAAATAGAAAGATCATCCACATATTTATGACAGTTGATGATTTAAAACCCGAATGTTTTCAGGCCGGCTGATGTAGCTAGTCCCGATTTAGCTATTATAGAGGATGATCTCAACTTGGAGGAATTAATGAAACAGAAAGCTCTTCTTCAAGCTCGATTAGGTGCTTACATGTCTGATACTGAAGGTGATGACAGTCGTTCGCAGCGTGAAATGGAACATACTCTACCTGTGAAATGTACTGAAAGTAGTGTAAGCAACAAATACAGCAAGCGTAACGAACATACCACCACTGCAAATAGTAAACATAATTTAAATAGAATTTCTAAAGATAATGAATCCGATGTTATATTATTGGATGATTCTAGCGGTGATCGTTGCACACCGGAACGATTTGACAGACAGCAGAACACGGTAAGGCAAATGGACGAAAGTGGCGAGAAGAGAAAAGCTCATGAGACATCACCGTTGTATGTAGATAGACTAACAGATCGACAGATTCCGATAGTCATCATCGTAGCTCATGTACAGAACGGCAGGACATGGAACGGCGCGAAATCGAGGGAATAGGGATTCGTTGTTGCGTTATCATTGCAACATACGCTGCAGCTAATTAGAAATTGACCGCAAAGCGCTTTGGCTCCATTTAAGTTCGCTTTGGTGTTGCAAAGTCGCTGCTGTGACATCTGGTGTACCAGGCGAAATTTTTGTATGATATTGGTTTGGATGATATGCCAACACCACATTATCTACATAATCGACATTTAATATGGACATCAGAGCATTTGCCGCATCCTTAACACACTCTTTGGAATTTTTATTCATAAACAATTTCACTCCAATACTTATTTCATTTCGGGCATTTTCCGTAATTTTTTGTTTCAATTCTGCATTAGCACGCAACACTTGTCCATCGCTTTCGCAAAACTCGATTTGATCATCAATTGCTAGTCGAGATTCCTCGCCTTCGGCCGCTCAGGCGAATATTCTTTGCTTAATTTCCTACGTTGTGTTTGAAAATAGGTAGAAATTTTAAAGTTGGGAAATTCCCTTCAATAATTCGCGCCATTTATTTAGTATTCATTTTAGTCAGTATAAATTGAAGATTCACACTCACAAGTCTAATAAAGTTTTCACGATCGCAACTTATTTTTGCAAATAATTCCTTTGAATTAATTTAATTACGTAAATTTCTTCTATTATGAGTGCGATAAAGGAACCACGCCATTGCATATATATTTTTCTCACACAGTTCATGTAAATATATGAACACGATTCTATAGCGACATCTAATTGATAGCGGTGAGATTTTAGTTAGAAGTTAGTTCATTTCTTAGGTTCGTCGCTCTGTCCGCTTTCGAAATAAAAAAATTAGAATAGAAAGTTCAAAAACTAGCACACGTGCTTTTAATTGGCGTCCACTCAACTTTAAAAAAAAAACATAAGACGGCTGCATATACCTCTATAAGTAGCTATTAATCACTTTGTAAGTTGGTGGCTCGGTTAACGTTGACATATTTTCAATTTATTTTTCTTTATTTTTTATTTCTTCAGGATTCTTCATGTCCGCTGACAGATTTTCTCAATTAACAATTTTTTTTTTTTTTTAATTTTTGATCGGAATCACATCAAATTTTCAAAAGTTGAAAAAAAGAAGAAACAAAAGGTCATATCTGGGCTAAACCGAAGCTTGTATACTCACCACGTCGAAAAGGGCGACATGACCACGGTCTTCCCAAATTTCAATATTGAAACTTGGACCGATATATAGAGCAATTTTTTAATACTTAATTAAAAATTCAAAATCGTTTTTCGTTTCTATGGCTTGTTCGCTTCTATTTAAGGGATTTATAAAAATGTTTGTAGATGGTCCAAATTCACCTACGCGGAAGATGTGAGATGCTTAATGACAGCTATAATTCTTCATTTTAGCGAATGTTAATCCATCAAGAGCAAACGGGTATAGGGACATACGTAGATGAAATGACTAATATTTTTAAACTAATCCAAAAAAACTACACTTTACTTTTTCTCAGACGATTTGCAATCAAAGTGACAGATTTAATGTACCATTATTCATACAGGTTGTGGTGTAATGAACGAAGAAATACTAAAAGAACTGAAAATAGCTGGCATAAAGTAGATGCACTTAAGAATTTGTCATTTATAAAAGTCAAGTGTTCGCACACACTTAAACACATTTACCAATAAACATACATGTATCCGCTATATATATATGTAAAAATTCCACAAAATTTTGGTTTTTCTAACACATGTAGTTTTCGAAAACTTTTACATATTTACAATATTAATTACTATTCGGTTTGTATTCGATTCTCTTGTAATAGCATCCTTTTACTCATTTTTATTTAAATATTTAATTAAAAATTTTTCATTTTATCGTAGTGATTGCACAACAGATTTTATAAAAAAAAGAGGAAATCTTTCTTTTTTTTTCTTTCTCAATCGATCACTTCGCTATCTTACCGTAATTTTGTTTTCCCTCTCTTTCTTTGGCAAAATTTGTATTATTATTTACAAGTATTAACTAACATAGATTCAAAAATTAAGCAAAAAAAAAAAAAAACCGTTCAAAACCCGTAATTCGTTACACAAAAATAGTTATTTTTTTCTTTACTTATGTGCTGAACATTGTGAGTGACTGTTGCAACTGTCAGCGAAAATATTTATTGCAGTCTTTGCAAGCAGAGTCATTTAATTTCTGTCTAAATTAACAGCAGCAACAAGTTGTTAATAAGATTCGAAAGAATACCAACAAGTATTTATCTTACTTCTAATAAAACGTTAATTGTTAATTTTATTAACATAATAATTTTATCCAATTACTGTAGTAGAGAGAGAGAACAATGCATTTGAGTAATTTTGTGAAATGTTCATTAACATAGATCCAGAGCAGTTAACATGAAATTATCTTTGGCCGTTCATGTTATCCGGTTTTTTCTTGGTTTCTTCCTATTATTGTAACTAAAGTTCTGGCAAGATTTTACAGGAGAGTTATTTGCATTTTGCAAAATCTTCATAACATTTACGAGCATTTGTTCGCCTTCATCAAAGAGAATGAATTATTAATAAGCAAGAGAGATATATAACCGGTTATGGGAATGAAGAGAGTGGAAAACTGAAGAGAAGGGAGAGAAGCGAAAAAAAGAGGATTTGCAACATTACAAAACGCTCGCAATATAACATTTGTATCAAATGGTATCTTGTATTTGTATAAAAATTGGCCATGTACGAGAATAAGCGTATAAAAATTGGCCAGATACGAGAATAAGTATATTATATTCTCAATAATTCGAAAAATGTGAGAATAAGCTTCTGAATTTGTTTACATTTGTTGAATAATTGTTCAAGTATTGCTTGTTTTCTTAGTTCTGAGAGTAAAATTTATTTTCTTGTACATTTCTTATGGAAGGTGCTTTTGGCTTTGCTACGAATAAAATCTTTTTCCTTCAAATCTTTTTTATTACTGTTTTTACTTCTAAACAAATTATTATTTGTTTTACATTTTAAATGGGAATTTTTTTTTAAATTCATTCTATCCAAAATTAATAAGAAAAGATTACCGAAATCATTACATTAAAACTAAATTCAATCGACCCCAAAAATGGCAGTACGATAATTTAAACATGCATTAGTACTAGGAATTAAAAGATTGTCGCAGAGGAATCATATTTTCAGTTTTCATATTATATAAAAATCTTAATGTGCAACGGTACTTCGTTTTCAGTATTTAATGTCAAATATAGTCGCATTGTTATATTAATCCATAAGAAGGAATGGCTAGAATTGCCCTTTGAAGTGGTAAGTAAATAACTGAAGCATTAAGCAATTCGTATGCCATGAATTGGGCGCAGTAAAGACAGGAACGAAAGTTATATTAGTGTTGTTTGCCTTTGTAATAAGAGGACGTTAAGGAACATCTTTGGAACAAAGTCATACTTGCTTTTCACGCACCCAAATTCTTTTCAGCGTACATTAATGTTAAGAAATTTTGTCAAGAGAATGTATTTTCTTAAATACAATTTAACGACGAGAAGTTCCGTGTACCGTTTATTCATTTGCATACCACAACACATTTCATATTGAGTTGATTCGTAATTTTTTAAAATATTCTTTTCAGATTCATGATTTAATAAAAGACGACGATCTTTCAGTAAATCTTTCAGGGAAGACAATGCATACAAAGAAGTACTGAATTGGATAAAATACGATTCGAAGAAACGATAAAGTTATCTGGCAAAGCTAATGCGCGACGTTCGTCTGACTTTTGTTAGAACTGAATTCTTGCTAGATCACATCCCTACTGAAATTATGCTTACAAGCGATCCGCAATGCAATCAATTTTTTATTGAAGTCTTGAGAAGTTCATAAAAAATGTTTTAATGTTTATTGGCTGTGAAATTCTTTTTCAATTTTTTTTTCATTGTGTTTAATGGTAAAGTTGGTTGATGTTGTCACACCACAACAGCAAAAAAAATTGTAATTTTCTTGAACTAATACTCAAAAAAATAAGCTTTAAATTATAAAAATATATTTTGCTTTTTATTTCTTATTTATTTAAAAATTTCCATTTGAAAGTTTTCGATGGCATATTATGTTCTATTTACAATGAACTCAGATGTAATAAATTTCTTAGAGTTTTTAACTGTACAGTACCACGTACGGTGAATTATGGGTTGACAGCGGAACAGAGCTTCTCATATTGAGCACTCTGTCGCATCAGTCTCTACCAATGCTCAAAATTATCATCAATGGCTTTCAACTGCGCTACTGGATTATGGATCTAATTTTAAATTAACTGGTCCAAAAAAAAAAAAAAAAAAAGAAAAAGGAGAAATAATTTATCTAATATTTTTGTGTCCTTATATTAGCAATTTTTGGTATATTACTTCACTATCAATTCATTGATGAACAGAAACAAAAAAAAAAAAGAAAATGTATTAACAAAAAATAAAAGCAAAATATCGCTTTACTCAAAAAAAACCAAAATATATACTGACAATTATAATCAATTCTTTTTTCTCTTCTCCTCTAAAATTTCCAATTTTTTCCTTTTAATTCCAATAATTTCTTTCATATTTTCTTCGTACATTTCCAGCTTCGTCTTCTTTAGTTTTAAAATTTCTTTCGTGTTTTCTTCGCATAATAACATCTTTTGCTTTGTTACATTCAGTATTTCCTTTGTAGTTTCTTCGTCTTGTTCCAAATCTCTCTTCTTCACAACATTTAGAATTTCTTTCGTATTTTTCTCTATTTCAACCAATTTCTCTATAATCAATTTTTGGTTTTCGGTTTGTGCCTTTAAGACCTCGAGTATTAACTTTTCGCAGCCAATCGGCTCGTTATGTTCTATCGAGTCCTCATTAATATTTTCCCTTGACACGCATTGATGCGTTTCCTCATTTTTTGTCGTTGTTGAGTTCGTCTGGCTACTTACCTCCACATATATTATATCATTTTCTTTCACTTTTTTACCACTTGAGCCAAGTGATGCTCGCAGTGATTTCGTCAACACATTGCATTTTGTCAAATTTGCTACTGCTTCTTCCATAGGGCTTAAGTGGAGACTTTTTTTATTATTTGCTATTTTGCGTTTAAGGTTTGCTTTAAAATGGGTCCATACCTAATGAAAATTTGTAAAATCGAAATTCATTGGAAGAAGAAAAAAGTGAGTATATTAAAACCGATCAAGTCTGATCTTCAGCATACGTAGTGCGATGGAATTGAAATGCATACCCTTAGCCATTCTTCAGGCAAGCGTATAGGCGGTCCATAAGCGTTCATTTCGAAAGCCAACTCTTCAATTTTCTCTTTCAATTGACACTTATTTGGCCCATAGTGTCCTTTGCCTTTAGCTATGTCCGGATGTTGTTTCATCCATTCTACCATAGCTTTGAATTGCTTTTTGTTTGTAATTTTAATACTAGAAGTAAATTATTTTTATGCATAATTTTTAGAAAACATACATTTTTTCTTACGTACTTTTTTTCCATTTTATTTTTCCGCATATTTGTTATATTAGAGTTTTATTAGCGACAATTGTCTCTGTAATCAGTTGTAAAGACTTATGTAAATCGACAACAGTACACTGAGTTTCTTTGAGACTGTTGTGAACTATAATAGCATGAAAAGTATCTGACGTTAAGTTGTAAGCAATGAAAATCACAATTAATTGACGACACAAGAATTCAAGAGGCTATCATAACAAGTGTTGTGAACTGACGACGACAACACAACTTTGATTATAGTTGTGAGTCATCATAATATCATCTAATCCAATCTGGCTGACACATGTTCCCACTTTTTTTTTTTGCTAATTTATATTGTAAAACTTTCGATCTTGTAATGATATTTATGAAAAAACATTTTTCCGGTTTCCAAGTTACACCTCTTTTAGTGGCAACAGATTTTCGGTCCTTTTGGACGAGTTTCGCTGCTTGCTGTCCATTTGGCTGGCAGACGCTAGAGTGTAGCGATGAATCGCCTACTTCATCCATTGTCATATATATCATGGAAAAGTCCTAAACAACTCCAGCATCACACTGACCCCTTCTGGGAAGCTACGGCTTAATTTCTAAGCCCATTTGGATACATTTTCACAATAAATAAAAAATTAATAATAAAATAAGAAACATACTCGGCTTAGCTTTCGATATTTGATATTCTTGATGAAATTGTTGATGAGCAACTTCGGCTTGTTTCTAACCTCTGTAATATGTTCGTAGGTGTCTTTAGAAAGTAATCATAGGTTCTACGAAAAAAAAAAAAGTCTGAGATGATGTGTTGATTATTGATTATGGGAGAGCGACCTTTGTTCCTCATAATGTAGTCAAAAGTTAGTAGTAGTCAAAGTACCCTCGCCATACAGCCTTTTGGCCGCCTATCAAGCTCACGATATACAAAGCAACTTGTGCCAATAATAAATTTGCTTTGTGAAAAAATTCAGTTGCTTAGTCCTCAATCACCCTCACAATAACTATAGCATCACTTCATCCCCGATTCTCGAATCAGCGTATGGAACTAATTTCGAGACGTGATGTTAATGTTTGAATCCAAAGGCTCGCAATTGCCCTAAACTAAAACATTCGGAATCCCAAAAGCATTAACAAAACACACAAACAATATGTGACTTCCTTCCATAGCTGAGTAAGACATGGCAAATATATTTAATTACGCTTCCTGGGTCACTTGCAACATAAAACTTTGCCAAAACAATACAAATTTTGCACGCTTACCTTGTGCAGCCCATTTACGTGAAGGGAGCGTGATTTTCTGAAGTCTCATTATTGATAGCATAATTTTTACTATACGTTTGCGACTTTTTCTTAAAGTTGCAGGAAGTTTCCTTGAAACATGGAGCAGTTATCGCTTTGATCACTAATCGCTAAGACCAATATACCAATATATCGGGCAGTTATGATTGTAGGGCGTAGTTCATGTTTTAGTTCTAAAATCCGATTATAACCTTAAGCTTCGTTACTGCTTTCTTACGATTGCCAATACCACGTAAAAGCCACCTTAGTCTGATGTGTGTGTGCGTACGTTTCAAAATCTTCATCATATTCGCTGCATTCAAAAAGTTTTGTACCGATGTCGTTTTCCATGCTTCTATTTACTTACTTTTGAACTTTCTCCTATCTGATCTGATCAATTTCTTTTAAAATAATGTATTACATGTTACTCCTTTAGAAAGTATTCTTAATGAATTGAATTTAATCAACCGTAAGTACATTCTCTTCTCGTTTAAACTGTTATCGACTAACTCTATATTTAAAATAATATATTTATAAAACAATTGTTAGCCGTTGAAACTAAGGGCAAACCCATATGCATAAAAATTACAAATTAGATGAAGAGTCTGCGGCAGATTCCGACACTAACGACGCCGTAGTCATCTGTATGGTATCGGTTGGGGTTTTGTTGTTGCGAAAACGCATTAATGTGCTTATTAAGTCAAGTATATGTTCGTCGGAGAATTGACATTGCCGTAATAAGTTTTTAACGTGACCAACACGTTCCTCTTCGTTTTTACAATTTTTCAAAACATTAGGTAACTGCTCCAGAAGATTATTACGACAATTCGAATTGATTTGCGATTTGGCACAAACGTATTCTATAACCGAATTTAGATTAAGACGATCGCACACCACAGTTGAGAGATTCTCTTGTACGGCATGATCTAGAAAATCTTTCGAATGATTTTCTGAAAAAGTCTCCAAGACATTGCTTTTGATTTTTGCATGTGTAATCATAGCGTCTGAGAGAAATTTTGCTACAGTATTTGTAAATTTAAGTTGTGGTGACTTTTCGAGATTAAAATATTTGATCAATAGGTTATCCAATGAACACTGTTCTGTAACTATTTTCAAAGCATTTTCAAGATTTAACTCAGCTGCTAGGCTATGAGATGTGCATTGATGTTCATCAGGCATGTCTAAGGCACTATTGTCCGAGGGCAGTTCAGAAGTACTACTGCCTGCTTCTGCTGGGTTATCGTCACTATTGGCAGATGTATTACGACTGTCATCCCATCTAAGCGAATCTAAAGCATTCTCATCTACCATATCCATATCTGTTGATGTTTTTCCATCAGCAGGGCTCTTCTCATTATTACCTTCCGCGTTATGAGGATATTTTTCAATTTCGATTAAGCTATCCAATTTGCTACGTCTTCTTAAGACATATTTAATCTCTAACGGCGAGGGCGAAGTGTTTATTTTATCCATAATGAGACAACTAGAAAAGGAAAATATATATTTAGAAGAACTTCATCAAATATTTTTATTTTCTGCTAACCGTTTGGGTTTAGTTTTACTTTCTTCTACATCTCTAATATATTCCTTTGTCACGGAAACCGGGGGATCGTGAAAACTCACTCTTTTTCGCTTCGTAGCGGGTGAGTCGTACGGTGTCATATCATCTAGGGTATCCTGATGCAATTTACGTTTTAGTATACTAACAGAAGGACTGGCTGTCGGCGATGGTAGACGTTTAGAAAAAACCAAAAGCTCTTTGGTTTGTAATGGTGTAGAAGTGTGTTCTGTACCAGTCAATTCCATCAGTTCACCGTGAGCACTACGTTGTTGATGCGGCGTAGAAGCTACACTTGTCGATTGGTTGCTATTAGCCTCCAGTTTTTTCTGTCGTATCATGTTAATCAGTTGAGCTCCACGGCCCGTTAAATGTGAACAAGGTTTCGGTTTTAACGTAGGACTGGTGCTGTTGTTAATTATCTTACGTCCAGGAGGAGAAGACTATAGCAAAAGTAATTATGATATCTACTCATGGCTATTAAAATCACAACCTACCAATAATGTAAATTTAGTAGTAGGTATTATCTTTTTCGGCGAAATCTCTTTCACCGGTGTTATCTCATTCAACGATTGACCTTCCTTACAATGGAGTATGGCAGTGTTTTCAAGGTTCTCAATTGAATCATTCTCTCTATTTTCATTGATATGAAGAGCGTTAGATGAATTTTTATCGCTTGGTGATAAAATTTCTTCTTCCGTGTTTGTTAAGTCTACAATTTCTCTGTCCTTCACTCGTTCTGCAGGGCTTTCGTTTACTAAATTCGCCATAAGATCTGCAGTATTCACTTCGGTTTCTGGCTCTTGTACTTTATTTTTTTTAAGTTTATGCTCTTCTAGTATTATTTCGGACTCTTTGAACAAATCTTCACTTTGCGGAAGAGCCGCACTAACTAACGCCTCCGCAGCTTTATTACGACACGTTGCCAACAAAAATATGTGAAAATATGATATAGATATGTTGAATATTTCTTTTCTTACCCGTCTCCTCTTGTTGGTTATGATGAATTTTTTCCTCCGGGATAAGCGGAGATTTTGATTTTTCCTCAGGATTTTTAACATCGTTTTTGGCGCGTAAACAAAGTTTGCGTGATTGCGGCTACAAAATTTAGCATAATTAGCTAACTTCATTTTCATTAGCTTATTTCATTAGTTTCTATAAAAATATACCTTCTTCGTTTGGTTATCGCCAGCTACTCTTGTCACTTTGTCCTTCTCCTCTTTCGTTTCTTCTTCTATCTTTTTTAATGCCTCCTGTTTTTTACTGTTATTGCGCGTGTTATACTTCTCACCTTCTTCTGATTGTTTAGATTTAGGTGAGCTTTTAACCCCATTACCTTTGTCTTTGTCTCTCTCCTCTTCTTCATCTTTGTTAGGCTCCTGGCTTTCCAAAACAATTTCAGACTTATCTTTCTGAGCAATGACAATTTTTTTTGGCGTCCACGGTTTCAACGAACTATCTTGGGATTGACTCATATCATTATATAAAGCAGGTATATCTTGCTTTTCAGCCATTCGCTCCTTTTGGCGTTCTGTTAATTTATCTGGATTTAGGCTCCATACAGAGGGTATAACAACAAACAACATGTCATTACCTTTCAAAATCTCTTTCATTTGGGAAAGCAACTCTTTAGCGGGATGTTGGCGCAACTTATCTAAAACTGCCTTCTTCCATTCCTCCAGGAAACAGGTATCCATGTCTTTATCATTAAAACGCTTTACGGATGTTGCAATTTCTCGAAGGTTGTCAAACAATTCAGAGATATCTTCATTTTTCAATTTCATTAAAGCCTTGGAAAAAGTATCCAAAGCAGCTCTTAATATATCTTTTGGCAATTTAAATGGCTCTTGGTGCTGCTTTAGAAGTTCCTGCATTAAATCGAATACCTCTTTGAATTTCTTTTGCCGGTTGCGTGTGTTTTCCAACGTCAAGACATTCGTCACGTAAGCATCGAAGAGTTCAGAAAACGACATTGTTTCATTGCGGGTTAGTAATAATTCTTTCAAACTATTTTTCACTTGACTTAAAAATTTTGGACGATCTGGAGAATTTTGTCCGGCACGCAAAAGTTGACACCACACTGTACAGAATACTTGATCAAAACTATTATTAGAGCGAATACCAGCAAAACCGACACTTAACTGCAAAGGCCATAACAACCAACGTTCCACTGCAGTGGCATTCTCTTTAATCCTTACATCCAAAAGGTTTTGTTTCAAATATTGCATTAAATCGTGGGAAACCTTTAACCAAATCAATAGTTTCATTTCAAAGGCCTGGTAATCCTCGTCCTCATTCTGGCAGTGGAAGATATGTTCCAGCAACGTGTTTAAAAAACGCCACTTTTGTGTGCCACTTTCATGCAATTCCAAGCTAAAAACCCTCTGTACACATCTTTCTAATATGGCTGGGGGTATAATGGCTTGCCCTTTTATAAAAAGACGAGTAAATCCTTTTATTACACTACCGAATATATCCAAATTTTCGACAGTTTTCCGCATATGCAAAACTTCGGACGCTAATATATTCATAGCATAGCCTACTAAGCGAGGAGAATCCTTTATCATAGGAACCAAAGCGTCTGCGACATAAGCGGTTAACAGAGGTATATCCTTACTTAAGGTCATTAACATAAGTTGCCGCAAAAGTTGCTGATAAAGTAACTGCCTGCCTAAATCCTGATCTGGATTTTGTTGATCCTCTAGCGTTATTAAACGCAAAGCTTGAAAAGAAGCCTTAACTAGAGGTTGCCAATACTTTTCTAGAATTTCAGAGTCCAGTAAAGGAGATGGTACCGAAAGATTTTCCAACTTTCTCTCACGCAGACAACGTTCTAATGTCTCATTTTTACCACAGCTGAGCAATTTAGCTAAACAAAGCAAAGCCAGTTCTTTAACTATTTCATATTGTTGTGCGGTACACACCGATGTTTCTGACGACGACCCGTTACCAAAACAAAATATTAGAAATGGTCCGACACACATCTCGAAATGTTTCACTAAGTCACTATCCAAACAAGTCAGCAAATACCACCATACGCGCAATTTCACTTCAGCACCCAAAGCTGATTTGGATTGCGACGATTTCAATGGTATACAAATAAGTTTTAATCGTTTGGGAGAACTTATTTCCATATATTTGGCAAATATTTGGATAAGCAAACGCCAACAATGAAACGATTCTATTCTCACGGTGTTGTCACCATTACGAAAACCCATTTCCACTATAGCCAAGAAAGTGTTTATTGTGCTGGCCTTTTTTGCTAGTTCACGATCTAAAAGACGTATAAAAAAACCCCATACTCGATACCAAGAGGAATTACGATTCTCTAATAATTTGTGTATTTTACTGGCCTCTGCAGTCAAAGCAGCTTTTAGCGCAGGCCATTGTTTACATTTATGCATGGTTTCAATATCCAATGAAATCATGCCCTGTTCAAAAGCTTCAACTGCTTTACTTTGTATGGCACGATCCGCATCAAACATTAAAGGTAAAATATCATTCAGCCAAAAATTGAACATTTCATCATTGGCTATTTTACCACCCATTAGGCTTGTTGTTTTACAGGTGCTCGTTAATAAATCCAGCATCTAATAAAATAATCAATGCAAATAAATGCAATTAGATGCTAGGATGTTGACAAACTTGTGAAAAAACTTGAATACATACGCTGCAATATAAATGACGCTGATTATTTTTGAGAATCTCTTTGGATGAGCAGTAAACTCCATAATATGCTTCGCTCATCTCGGTCTCCATTCTATCTAGAACAATTTTTTCCTATTTTTCTTTTCTTTTGACACCTTTGTTTATTTATTTTTCTAATTTAGTTAAAATAAATGTGTTTTATAACAACAATTTCAATGTGTTTGTACTCTTTTATCGCGTAAAGCGCGCCAATTTAATGGACATTAGGCGAATTTATGCAATTAATAAATTCTCATTATGGCCCATGGTTGCATTTTCCCGCTTATCTAAGTAAAAGCAGTAAGAAAATTGTATTTCTCTCGATACTGATTTTTGACACGCACGATTTTATACTAATCTATTAAAATTGTTATACATACATATTATGTATGGCTATCCGCAACGTCTTTAACCAATACGTAATTTGTGGACCATACCCAATTTCAAACTAAATTCTCTCATGTTAGCAAAGAGCATATATATTAGTTTTCGGCTTTCTTCCCAATTTTCACAACCCTAAAAAAGTAATGATAGGTCCACTGACAATATTTTGCAAAGGGCACAAAAAGTATACTTACAGAGTATATCTCTTTATTTATGAATATGCTACAGTAGTTCTTATTTTTGTATATGTATGTACATAACATACATAAATATATACAGATGCACGTACGTATATATATATACAAACTTGTACATAGGCACATATCCAGAAATATCAATAGTAGTCTTGTAAGCGAATGCCCGTCAAATCGTTTCATTGTCAAAATTTACGACTATAGTAAATACTTACTGCGTCTGACATGTCTTTTGGATTGTGCACGAGTTTTTTATTGTATCAAGGATATGTTGCAATTTTGATTTGGCGATAAAAATTTATAATAAAAATGAACTTTCATTTAAATTCCAAAAACAGCGTCCATAAGAGTGTAAATAGCAGTGAATGCTACTATACATTCAATTGCAACAACTTAACATCTGTCTTTAAAAGTTTTTCCAGAGCAATGTATAATTTGCGATAAGGAAGTACAGCTTTGTAGTAAAATACTACCTAGAATATTATCTTAATTAAGGAAAACATAATTCTATAAATAATTTAAAAATTCTTAATTTAGTTGCGTAAAGATAAGTGTTTTTGAAAAATAACTTTCATTCGTTTAGTCAATCACCGGCTTTTCTATACAGAATAGCATAGCAAGTAAATAAATACGAGATGTTGTCTCTTTTTCACATGACATGAAAGTAAAACTCTCGTTGCGATTTGTTTTTCACTTTCTTCTTTGTTATGTTTTTTATTTTTCTAACAAACAGACAATATATTTACTTCTGTATCGCTCTGTGTTACGCACTTTTAGAACAACGTTTTAAAAGTTCAATATTTAACACCTATGTTATATGTAAATTTTTTTTTCTCAATAATTTTGTGCTCTCGATAAAAATCATCTTCATTCTGAAATGAAATGAGTAATTTTTCGTTTTTTTTTTGTTTTATAACATTAAATTGGAAACTTGACAGAACTGGATGCTTTACTTATGTGTACTGAATAAGAAGAATTTAGAGAAATGAAGTTTACTAAATATGATTTAAGGAAAATCAGCTTTACTAATGTGTAACATCCGTTTGAAGCAATTGGAAATTTGGAAAACCTTATGCGCCCTGAGGGCAGTGATTTATCAAGAAAAAGTTGTGTAGCGGCTGTGAGAGGAACGAAGGAATATTTTTCTGTGTAATTTTTCATATTGCGGCGACGACGGGCGGCAGTATTTGTGACGTGTAATTCTAAGTGTTTGCCAAGGTTTGCATTGATAAAAAAAAAAATAAATAAATAAAAGAAGAATGGAACGTAAGAGCGCGATAAAGTTAAATAAAGTTTAGTGTAGTTACGCGATTGTGAGACTGCAAAGTGGTTAACAAAGCGGATAAAATCTAATAGAAAATTTACTTATGGACTGATATGGCCAGAGTTGCCTTGTGAGTTAGTAAAAAAAAAGAAAAAAAAAAAACAAGATAAATCATTCTGCTTAAACTATACCGGAAAAGGTTTTCAGTTATCAATAATAATAGCCATTGTACAATAATGTGCGATGAACTTTTTATGTTCAATTTGTTGTTGCTGTTCTTACTTTTGTCATCACGTCTGATTGTCATTGAACTGTGTTTTTGTGCGAATTTGTTACAATGATGTGATGTTATGATCACGCCCTAAATTATTATTAAGTGTTTGTGCGTGTATGTGTTTTGTACATAAATAACCCATGTGTGTTGACTCGCACGTTGTTTGATGCTACGAAAGAATTCTTTTATTTATTTAAAAAAATCTGGAGTTTAATCTACTGCACTTACGTCCCAAACAAATGATGCTATCTTTGACTTCTCTACGTAATCAAAATTGAATGCCGTTTACTAATAAATGACCTACAGAGATGTGCTTTATTGAGATATTCTTTATAGGACTTCAATACACGTAGAAATATAACGTATATAGCGAAAGATTGCAATTGATTCTGTATAAAATGATTTAATTGCTTAACACATAATAGAACTATATGAGATTAATTATTTACATATACGGACGTTTAGTTGTACGCAGAAATTATTTGCATTATTACGAGGTTCATTATAAAAGTTGCAGTTGTGATTATTTTTTTGAAATGCGAGTGGAAAAGCCGGGAAAGTATATAAATATTTATGATTTATGCTACAATTTTGTAGCCAATGAGCCTCGTCCGTATGTCCGGTGAGGTTTTGAAAATATCACGATTGGAAAGGTGAAATTTAACATAAAAGACCTAAGTTCATTGCTCCCAATGTGGACTAAAATTGGTGGTAGTTTTCCGAAAATTACCAAAATCTGTATCGAACAACCTATAAAAGATATTCGATAAGAACTTAGGTTAATTGAAATGGCAGCAAAAAATTATGTCATTGCTCCTATTTAAGAAAATATTATAATTTTCTATATACATATATATTAATATTATAATAGGCAATTGATATTCAAGGTAGGCATGCTGACTTATATATTTATATATATACGCTTTGTTTTCTGTCCCAACCACTGAATAGTTGTGTTGTGCTGGGCGTCAGAGACACTATAAGACCAGTAGCTAAATCCTGTTAATTAATTGACTAATCTGGCTTAGGAATCATCACTTACTACTGGAAGCCCCATAGACAAAAAATTAGAAAAGAAATTGCACTTAATATGCGGAATGTTACATTTTGTCCTCGAACCGATTAAGATAATTTCCGAAGTAAAAGTTGTTTATTTTTTAAATTTAAAGATTTACTAGATTTGCTTTGCTAGACGGGCTTATAGTATCGAAAACATAAAGGTCGCAAAATAATTGGTTAATTTTAATTTATAAGCATATCGGTTAGGTGGCCTTGAATGCTTTTACCCAAAAGTATATTAAGTTGCGTGCGGATGTATGCAACACTTAAAAGAATTTTAGGCTAGCCCATCTTTTATTATATTGATCGACGCAGGATCATTTTCTGCTCGTCCCCGTTTTTTCTGTTGAATCTAGAGGTAGCCACTTTTGAGTTTATTTTTGGCCCAAGGACGAACGCTGTTGAAAATGGCTCGGATATGATCACCTTTTCCAGTACTTCCCGTATAATGCCTTATTTTGAGAACTCGTGGTATGAGCAAGTGTATTAAGCGAACTGGTAGCGTATTTTATGGTGGGCTGTGTTCCGCTAGTGTGTTACTAAGTTTTTATTTATTTTTCCTTAATATTTGGATTGCACAACTTAAGCCATGTAAATGTAAGTAAATGCTGAACAAATCGGCAAAATTTTGCCAAAGGTGAAGGTGTCGGTTAATCGAACGAACTACTATCTCACTGATAATTTGGATGGCATTTAAAATTAATTGCACTATGTTTGCATTCAATTTTCGCTTTCGTTTAGTTTAATATTTTGTCTATCATGGATACCAAGGTTAATTGAGTTATGGCTGCAGGTTAAGCCTACGTACGCCAAGTTCTATCTATATCAATTTTACCTATCGTAAGCCATTGTGAAAGAGAGGTATCGGACACACAGGCGGATGAACCGACGAACCTGCCTATGCAGACTCGGAATCCGGGCCTAATCGGAAAAATATGTAAGCCCGTGGTGTGTGTTTGTGGTTATTCGTAAAGGCTAGGAGATGTAGCAGTTCTACTAGTAATCGTGTTGTAGACAACATCAAAATTGATCAAAAATTTGATCATATTATTGATCGATTAAAGTTACTTTTGGAAGGCATTGATAAATAATTTCTAGAACATAGCTGTTGTGGTCCAGGTTGCATAGTGGCCGTTTCTTGCATATCAAGATCAAGACCAAGATCATATGTATTTCTTTGATTAACGTAGGAATCTGAATCACTAACTGCCAGTCAGCGGTGCGCCTGATCGTTAACAATGCAATAAAAATCTACTATAAATAGTTTTAGAGGATGCATGTGGCTGTCAGCTGGCAAAGGAATTATATAGCCCAAAGTTGAAAAGTGAAAGATTTAAATGCTTTAGCTTCGGTGAGATGCATTCAAAAGTCGACCCAATATAGATTTTCCATACTGTATTCTATTGTGTTTTTGGAAATTAACATTTTTTTGTGATTTAGTAGCAAAACCAGTTTTATAATTGATTCCAAATTTGTAGTTTCCTTTAGTTATTAGGATTTTTAATTAATTATTCTCTGAAAAGGAATTCGTAATTTTTAATCTAAAACAATTTCAAACAATTGATTTTCGATTTATACCTGTAATAAGTTTTAAGTTTTTATTTTTTTTAAATTTTTATTTTCAGATTACCTTCTATTCAAAAAGAACCATTAATGCATCGTCGTCATTATGGGGAAATTATTATCAAAAATTTTTGGTAACAAAGAAATGCGTATATTAATGCTCGGCTTGGACGCTGCTGGCAAAACAAGTATGTTTTTTCAATAAATTATTTCATTGAATTTTTTTCTTAACGTTCTTTTGTTATTGTTACTCTTTTTTTTCACTTTTTCTCTTTTTCTCTCATATTAAAAGCGATTTTGTATAAATTAAAATTAGGTCAATCGGTAACAACAATACCAACAGTAGGTTTTAATGTAGAAACTGTAACGTATAAAAATGTCAAATTTAATGTGTGGGATGTGGGTGGTCAGGATAAGATTAGGCCATTGTGGCGGCATTATTACACAGGTAAAGTGAAGTACAAAAAAATATATATATCTTTTATAAATGAAAAATTAAATTAAAATTAAACATATTTTTTACTTATGTTTTAGGTACTCAAGGCCTTATTTTTGTGGTTGATTGTGCGGATCGTGATCGCATAGACGAGGCTCGAACAGAGTTGCATCGAATAATTAACGACAGAGAAATGCGAGATGCCATTATTTTAATTTTTGCAAATAAGCAAGACTTAGCAGATGGTAAGCAATTGACAGTAAAACTTATTCAGCTTCCCTATGCGTGAAAATACGCAACTGGATATTGCAAAGAATGGCATCTTGGTCAAACTATAATGAAAATGATTAGCTATTCCTGCCTATTCATCTACATCTCAAAATTTTGAGTATGAACTCAGAATTCTTTCCCAAGTTGTGGTCTTGATTAGCTTAACAACGGAAACAAATTTAGATATATCTACTTTTCCATTGGCCTTCTAATCAATTTTTCTGGGTGCATGGATAAAACAAGATTATGCATCAGAGGCATCGGAGAGTGCACTCTTGATCAGCCCAACAGGGAAAACGGTTTAGACCATTGCTTAGACACCATGGTGGTTCTTATATGTAGTTTTGATAGAAGAGAAATGATTGAAATCGATTAAGAAATTTTTGACATTAGAGTTACAGAACGCATCCGCATATTGTTAGCCAAATAGTTTTAAAATTTAAAGGCAGGCGGTTACCAAAGTGTTTTAAATTCAATAAAGAGTTTTTTGTGCTGGCTTTTTAGAACTTAGAGGGAGATAGAGAGAGAAGAACCACTGCAAGATTGAATAAGCGATAATAATCTAACAAACTACGTAGTACAAAACTACGTAGTACCTAAAATACTTCAAAGAAAGGGGTTAGTAAAGGACTCATTCTAGCTTAACCTAAATGCACTCGATTTTCCTTTAACTAAGTTCAGTTTATAGTGAGTGGTTATGAATGGGATTCTCCCCACACTTGCTCGCCTGTTTTTGGTTTCCTAGCATCCGTGAAGCTGCCAAGACAGTCCTACTAATCCTTAGGTAATTCGACTTTAGCATCCGGTATAATATAATATAATCTGGGATCATCGTTCGGTAAAATATAAAGTTCGTCCTTGCATTATATGTTACAACATACTCGAAATCAATTATGACAACAATCATAGATTGATATGTTTACGTACTGCACTAAGGGATAAGCCGCTTACTCTTTTACGATATTTTACTTTGCAGCGCTCTCATGTAGTTTGCTTTCATGAACTCGAACTTGACATCGAAATAAATTGAAATCTATACATTTTTTAGTTTAAAAAGAAAACAAATAAAAATTATTTAGTGGGCCACAGTCCACCATTAAATACCCTACATCACAAAACAGTTATTCATATAGTGACTTTTCAAAATGTGGTGTTGTATGGGAAGTGATCGAAAAAGTAATGCGATCGGAGCAATTTTAAATCGCGTTTGTCTTTTTGCCACAGCACGCCAGTGTACTAAATTTCATCAACATACCTCCAAAATTGTGACCTGCAGATTGCACAAGGACGGACAGACAAGCTTAGATCGGTATCGTTCAAGTTTTTCCGGGTGTTGCATACATCCTCACAAGCTTGTATGCCTTGTGCCATAATTCGTGCCGGGTATAAAAAGTAGTGGGCAACTAGAAAAGAAAAGAATTGCTTGCTTTAAATCTTCGTCTCTTTGCTATTGTTTCAAATCTTATTCACACATTTCATCATTATCATTTTTTTTTTTTTTTGCAGCTATGAAGCCCCATGAGATTCAAGAGAAATTAGGTTTAACACGGATACGCGATCGTAATTGGTATGTGCAACCGTCATGTGCCACCACCGGTGATGGCCTCTATGAAGGCCTGACGTGGCTGACTTCAAATCATAAGTTATGAGAATAATTTTAGGCAAATCCCACTGCAATTTATACAATGCATCATTTTAGAAATGAGAATTGAAAAATATCCCACATAAACACAAATACACATAAACACACACATACACATACTATTCAAAACAAACTACAATAATTAAACATTACTCAATATGAACAAATAATTAAAGCAAACAATTAAAAGAAAAAGTAAATAAATAAACAAGAGATAGAGAGAGAAATCAAATATAAACAAAAAAAAAAAAAGAAGAAATTTCAATATTAACGAATTTGAAAATCACACAATTGCATTATACAAGATATTACTACACACTCTCGTCATTCTTCTGTAACTCGTATCAATATTTTCATAATTTCTTCTGATTGTCAGATTAACTTTGTCATAGCATTTAAGCAAAAAAATATTGTTCGTAACTACTTCTTGTAAGTTAGGGAAAAATATTCTTAAAAGAAAGCACACATACGTATGCACATATCACTAAGCGTGGTAATTGATTTCACATAAAAGAATTTCAAAAACATAAAAATACAATAAAATTTCGCCTCTATCTTCTCTCCATCTCCCACTCCTTTTTAAGGAACTAAAAAGTATATGCATACACATAATATTAATATACATATATATGTGTATATTTACATATATATATATATATATATATATATAGATATATTTATACATTATTTGTATATATGCATATATGCATACATATACACATATATATGTATAGACAGGTAGTATATAATATATTTATATAATTATAAATATATAGTAAATATATTAATTAATAACTGTTTGTTTAGATATTTGTAAACTTTAAGTTTTTAAATATGATTTGTGTACGTAAGTCTATAATTAATTATTATTATTATTATTATTATATATATATATATGTATATATTAATATATATATATATATATATATATATAAAATTGAAATCAGCAAAAAAAGTTTATGTAAAATTTAAATCAGAAAAGAATTGAAAAAATAAAAACAATTACTATATACATAAAATAAAATCAGTACAGAAATGAATAAAAGAAAGAAAAAAAGAAGAAATTTATTCAAATTTATTGAATAAAAAACAAAATAAATTAAATAAATATACAAGAAACGAAAACAAAAGCCACATGAAACTATTGCTTAGCATTTGTGTAGACTGCACTTAAGATTTAAATTGCACTCTGTTTATATATGTCAGATGCATTCATAGGTAATATCGGCATTGTTTGTTTTATTAAAGTTGTTCTTCATATTCATCGTTTGGTCTATTTGATTACAAAAGGTTGAGAGTAATTACTTGATGAATAGATAACATATTTATTCGATTACGTAATATTTTAGAAAATTGTTAGCAAAAACAAAACAAAGTTGAAAAAAAAACGGAAGCACGTGTACTGGCTTTATGTGTATGGTTACACGAAACAATGAAGATTCTATGAATATTGAAATAGTTTACACAACATGCTGAACTAAATGACTATATGCTTAGATGAAGACTTGAGTAACCGTTACGGCAGCTTTACTTCGCTAATTCTAGGTAATCAAATAGATGTATGTGACGCACAGAGAAAATAAAACGATCAAATATCGTTGGCAAGGCCGGAGTATTATTTACTCTACAACACTTCCTAAACTTATTCACTTCATAGAGTTGCTTTCAATAAATGCAAATATCTCCGACAATGGTAAAATTCTTTGCAACCATGATGAAAATCTCCCCGACAATGATGAAATTACCTTCGACCATTATAAAAATCTCTCCGACCATGATAAAGAAATGTGCCTGATCCAAAAAAAATCGCAGTGGAAACGATAAATAATTATCTCAATTTATTTCACTTGCGTGATTACGGGCATGCCGGATATTATTTACTCTATTTACTCTATAACTTTAGCTGATACAATAAATCATTTATTGTACCTTACACGACTTGTGGAACAAGGGAATAACAAGCTTGTGCGAATGTATGCAGCAACGAGAGGGACAGACAGGCCTACCATTTATTATACCGAATTGTCTGTCCGTCTAGTTTTCTCCTGTTGACCTTATAGGGCAAAATTGTTGACATTTGGTACATTTCTATTTTTCGGTCCAAGGACGAAGGCTGTCCGAATCGAAGGAGGTTTTCGACCATTTCCTATCTAATGCCTTATTCAGAGTATATTAGTAACTGTATTAAGGAAAGTGATGTAGCGTATTTATTGGTGGCTTTTTCCTTTCCGTTTGGTCATAAACAACCAAAAAATGCTGAGAATATTTACATAACAGCGGGCAAAGCCATCAATTAATCCCGATGTCATAATCAATCTGCAAACCCGGCTATAATTGCAACAAGTGAGATAACAAGTTGAAGCTATACACATTCTTAGTTGACGGCCGAAGTATCAATTTGAAATTGGGTATAATATATCTGCAACCATGCCCACACTAAGAAACAAACAATAATTTACAATCCTTAGTAACAATGTTGTCTTAAAAATTTGTACATAAGTTTACGCCGATCGCAGGAAATTCGAAAAAAAAGAAATCGATATGTTATTGTCCCGTCCCGTCCCACAATAAATGGAAACTCAGAACCAACCATAACGAAAACCATTTAAGACGACCGTCAAAGACCCGAATCCGATAGGCCTATAAATTAAATTAAATTGGAAATAAACGGAAATATATCTGACGCTTTGTCTAATGTGAAAATATTCTGTTCAAGGGAAAATTCATTCAAGGGAAAATTAAAAAATATACCGGAAATATATATACAATGATGTAACGTAAACTGCGCTTCTGTGGTTATGTATTTCTACTCAGTCCCTTTTGAGATTAAGGGCGTACTATTGAATTATGATTTTTACGATGGTATAGGTTTTGTTTACAATTCTTCGGAGGCATATCTAGAAATTATTTACGGGAACTTGTTTTGGTTTAACTCACTTGACTCGACCGCGTTTGCCTTTGGCAAATATTCCGCTAATATATCCTTTAACAACCAAGTTATCCAAGTTATTTAATTTCTTTCCGACAATTTCGTTCTAATCCCTAACTCCTTGAACTGTTATAATGTTTTCGACAATCGCCTACTGATGCGGCATGTAAAGCGTGAATGAATGCGTTTTGGTTTGCCAGCTCATTACATCAAATGTGGTATTTTCGTAACGTCACAACTTAAGGGTGATAAGGCGCTATTGCTTAAGCTTTATATCTAAAATACAAAAAATGACATTTTTAGCCCTGTAAAGAATTACTTCTTATGAGAAATCTTCCATGGGGAGGAATCCGAGGAGTACACCGTTTCCTACTAATTTTCATCATAAAATTTTAAAAATTCGGCCTCCTTTCTCTATAAAGGCTAATTTTTGGTAAGTGTGCTTTTAGGCGAGACGATTGAATGAATGATTTTATTTCATCCAAATTTTCGATATTCCTTGAATGCACCAAAATATAATACGTGTTTCCTATGACTTCTTTTTTACAAAAACGGTTTTATCTAAAGCACTTTCAACAACGTCCCTCCTTGAACCAAAACATGCCGATACTGATTTTGGTTGATATACTACTTTGTGGCAGATTTTCATATAAAAATCCTACGTATTCGTAATATTAAAATGACTAAAACGTACGTGAAAGGACTACAATTTTATTTATTCTTCTTATCAATATCTTAAGTAATGTGAATTTTAGGAGATACAGAATAAGCAAAACAAGATTGCCCGGCTAAGCTGGAACTTAGCTCTTGTGACTGCAATTTTATGTTAGTTTTCTGTGTCCTTTTCGGTTTATTTCCACCGTACTGGGCTAAAAGCATTCTAGGCAATAACTGACTTAGTTCATGTTCATGTTAACGCACTTTGGTGTCAATGCTCTAATTCAATTAAGCTTATTTGGGTTTCTCCTTACTCTTATTATTGGATTATTTGTTGGTCTTGTGCCTGTGGTTTTATCCTTGTTTACGTCTTTTTTTTGCCATTGCATAGGCTTCCCGCACAAGATTATATTTAAGAATTTGTGTTACGTGTCTTGGAATAAAATGTTAAGAAATTTAAACGCTCAATGAGAAAATTATATACGTACCGTGAACATACGACAGAACTTGTAATGGTGTTCGCCAGAAACCGAAAGAGCGGTATTATTAAGTCTGATAAAATACACAAAAATATGGATAAACTACACTTGATTTATAAGTTGGGAGGACCAGGAGGCGAAGTCTAGCCAGTCCCGAAAAGTTAGTTCGCTTTGTCAGAACAGTTAAGTTCAGTCGCATGCAATCTTGTAGTAGGGACATATTATATTTGTTCGCACGTGTGCCATGTATTTATGATGGACGGACCTACTAATCGATTGAAAATCATTTTCTGCATCAATTTAAATTTGTCTGTCCGTCTGTCTTATTAATCTCTGAGCGCCAAATTCATAGAGGGGTTAAAGATAGATCCACCTATCACACTAATCGGTCGAAAATAACTTTTTATATATGCTTGTCCGCCCCTCTGTCTGTCTAACGCTTTTCACGTTTTTGTGCCCAATCGTCAAGGTGCAATTTTCGCGGTGCTTCGATAAGCTTATGTACGTTGACATACGATAAGCACGGAGGTCGTTGAAAATGGATGGGACCGGACACTTTTAGTACTTTTGCAGTATTGAATAAAAGTGGAACGAAACCGTTTCTTCTATTACGTAAGCACTGCTAAGAAAGATAACCCTTTATAGGACAACAAGGTTAAATTTTTACTATTTTGTGATGAAAATCGATTCAGAGTAACGATTGGTATATAAATTTGCTTTGCGTTTTTATCACATATGTCCGTTAACTATTGCTTGATGAGTTATGATCCATCTACAAACGAAACACTTGCATGAGTTATAATCAAAATACCATCTATGGAAAAGTATAGTAAAAGTTGATAATAACAAAATACAACTTCAGATACTTCATGACATTGATGTGGACTAATAGGCTTTTGAAACAAAAATTAATTTTATTAAATGTGGTCCACCGAGCGTAAGCGTTTCTTTGGAAAGTTGGAGTTTATATGGTAACAGGGCATGAGTTTTGGTATTTTAGGACGAAAATGATTGCAAAGTTTTCGCTCGAACAAAGTTGTGTAAGGTATTGAAATGTCGGTTACAATCGACTATAATGCTTTTACTGGAATGTTTCAATGGAAAGAATTATTATGTCGCCTTCGATGTAGTAGGAATAAAAAAGAAAAGGATCTCATTACGACATAGAAGAGCAGCGACTTAAACTAGAGTGAACTGAAAATGTTTTACAAGCTTGGCTCATTGTGAATTTTTTTAGTCGCGGTGGTGCATATTTATATAGAGTTATCTGCGGTCATTATTGAATAGTTATGGCATTCGTCTTAACGCTTCAACTACATTCGAGCGAACAGTATATCCTGCAACTCTTGCAACAAATGGCCATTTTCAGTTAATTCCTTTTCGGCGTTTTTAAGCCGACAGTCGAGCTGTTGCAATAAGCGAGGGCAATCTAGTTCGTTCACCGCTGTTTCCGGCAATAATTTCTTTTTTGAATTTGAGCTTCAGACATATCTACCTTTCATTGCACGTCAACTTAGAATCGTTTTCCGAGCTTAAGTCCGTCCGTCTGACGTCTGTCCATGTATATTGTGTTCAACTTATTGGTCACAATGTCGAGTTATTTTGACGAAACTTGACACAGCGATGTGTTTTGGCTCACATACGCTCCCTATTGGAATTGAAGACCAAGTTCTTAGCATGACTTATCTTGAATAAACCGTTATATGAAATATATTTGGCAATTTCCCTATAAAGATCGTTTAGTAATTGTTTTTGAGTTGGTGGACCAATGTGACGAATTTTTGTGAATTTTTCTAATGATAATTCACCCATAGTTGTTATTTCAGATAAAAATGAACGATATAAAATTTAGACTATATAGATCTATTCTTTAGACCCCACCCTGTTCAAAGAATCTCATGAAAAGATTTACTTATTCTGGCGAAAATATATCTGAGGAAAAATATGTCAAGAATAATCACATCTTTGACAAGACAATTCATTTTGCAAGTTTTGGACGACGTCGCTTTACCTTTTATGCTCGCTTCCATTTGGGGACTCCCATTGAAAGACTGTCTTCACATGGAAACAAGGTTTAATTTTTGATTTGATTTTATCAGAGAAATATACGAAGAATTCTGTTATGTGAATAAATTTAGGCCGTTTGACGTTCGGCTTTGCCGGACTATAACGTGTTCATTTGTTTTTGTTTATTTCGTTTTAAATCATTTGCAAAAGGAGAGAAGACCTATCGAAGAAAAAGAAGAATACAAGAAAATAAACAATTTCAATGTGTGTATATGTGTGTAAAGCTCTGTAGCAGAGAGCCAAACATGCACTGCGATGGTGAGGTTGAACAGTCATTTGTTCAAATATCAACAACCACTACATTAGTGGCGGATAGAGAAATACAGCAACGCCAAATGTATATGTATATGTATGCGTTTATATCCATGACTGCAAGGACGTATTTGTATAATACTTTACTTACATGTTATATGTTATCTCACTCTAACTTTAAGCACAGATTGCTGTAGCGTTTTCTGTATCACACATAATATATACACACTCCCATGGATATATATATATATATATATGTATATAAACTTATACTTATCTATCTGTCGCATAAAATGATGTCGCTGGCAACATTTTTGAATTCTGTTCTTTTGGTAGAAAACCAAATGCAACAACAATAATAATTATAACAAGTACGAGAATATATGCATAGGTATATGTGTGTAAAAATGTATCTGAGAGTGGTTACTGTTTGATTTTTATAGAAATGTGCTCCACCCATCATCGTGCAAAGGGCGTGGTTACTTGTAAAACTTAAAAACTTGACTTTTTGCATACGAGAAATAATATATGATTTTAATGCTAACACATATCGTATGGAATGGATGAATATATATGTATGTACGCTTGATGTATATATGTTTGATTGAATTCATAAATGCTTGGATATGGTAGGTAAGTTCTAAAAGCAAATATGCGACATACATCAATGCCTTAAATAACTGAGTTCACATAAAGGCATCTTCAAGTTTAAGTAAGAAAGAGTTCAATGGCTTAAGAATTAGCAAAAAAATTTTGATGGGCGGACATAAGGATTTTTCCAATATTTTCTATATCGGAATATAAGTTATGTTTGAGATATCTATATATCAATAAAATATTCAACAGAATATATAAACTTTATCTCTTTTATTTATTTTTAACATCTATTGCAGTAATGACGTTTAAAAGTGTTTTTCTTTTATATAAATTTTAAATCTTTCGTTTTTTTTTTTTTTTTTCTATATAATAAATGAAACGAGAAAAAAAAAGTCAATCATTTTAATAACGAATCAATTGTTAAAAATTAAATTATACGATTGAACATTAACTAAAGCAAAAGACAGACAGACATAGAGAAGAGATGAGAAAACAAAAAATTAATTCCATTTTCCCATTACAAACATTCGCTTTATATATGCAGCAGATACGTCTATTATACGTCTATATACGCATTTACGTATAAATGAAGTTACCAATGTTGTCAACATTCAATGCAAAACATCATCAAACAATCATGGATTACATGGGGCATAAAAGCGATTTAACATGTTTTTCTTAGCTAAGCAACTAAATAACGCAATGACAATCGTTTATAGACAATTAGACACTTACCTTAAAGTGTCCATTGTTGCATATAAGAAAATATACCAAATTTTCGTTAATTATGGGCATTGGGTATGAGAAAGATTTCTTCCATCTCTGCATCCTGTTTACTCTCAGTGAAATAAAATGGACTGTTTGGACTTGCTTAACCTAAATGAAAGGGTTTTTATTTTGTAATATGGTAAGTGACAAATGGTGGAACGTGGATTTATACCTCTAGGTTACTAAGTGTGTTAAAAAGACCTCGTTCTCAAGTTTGCCTTGATAGTTCCTGTTATCAACACTACCACGAGGTAGTCACCTAGGACCTCTATTATTTAATTTACACGTTAATGATGGCCCCTTGGTGATTAAATCCAGCGAGGTCTTAATGTACACTGACGACGTTAAATTGCATTCTTCCTTCTTCTCGGAAGAGCAATCGTATCGGCTTCAAACTGACTTAAATAATTTGGTTACATGGTGCTCGTTAAATTTTATGGAATTAAATCTAAAAAAATGCAAAAAGCTTTCGTTCTTAAGACGATAGTCATTCAGTACTGAGGATTTCATTAACTCGCACAAGCTGGAAAACATTGATTCGTTCATTGAGTTGGGAGTTCGATTTGACCAAAAATTACGTTTTAATTTGCACATTGAGCTCTCCTTAACTAAAGCTAGGTCCGCGCTCGGTTTCATAACAGAAGCTGGGGGTCTCTTACATTACAAGAAAGCTGTACATGTGCTTGGTTTGACCAATATTGGAGTATGCCTCGGTTGTGCGGATTCCCTCCTGTAGGTGTTATGTTGATTCAATTGAATCAACAATTAATTGAATTTAGAAATTTGGGCTGCGATCCGCTTGTCTCTTTGCCTCCTTATAAAAATAGATTACTCCTGTTATTCTTACCTGCTCGCTGGAGAAGCGTAGATTCATTCATGGTGTCTCCTTCTTAACTAAGTTTATAATGGATTCGTCCACACTACTTGGTGAGATAAGCTTCAACGCTTCCTAATCGTTTTCCTAAGCATTTTATATTCATTGAGTTGAGCCAGTGTAAATATAATTATGAGCTGTTTAACCCGTTCATAGTTGCTTGCAGAAACCTGAATGATGTCTACCACATAGTCGCAATATTGCATTCTTTAAAGTTGATCAAAGCAACTCTGCTTAATACGTGTGGTCTAACTAAACTAATTTGTAATCTTAACATATCACTAAGATTCTAAAATTAACTGATATTGTTTGTTGTATCGGTTGCCACGCCCTACCATGTTTGCGATGGCTCAGGGGCACACTTGCAATTTGATTTTGTACAAGTTGTGTGTGTGTGCCTCTGTGCTAGTCGTATATATGCTTTCGTTTTTCTTCTTTTTTGCTTACATTTAAATTTATTAGTTAATAATTATTATATATAGATTGCTAGTCGTACATTTTATACTAGATTTTCACATTGGTTGGTACAAGATGTGCTTCTAAGAGTCTGTTGATTTGTTTTCTTGAGCTCCGTGTAAATAAATAAGTAAATAAACTTTTAAGCAATAGTGAGTTGACGGTATTTTGTAGCATATGAATTTTGTTCGAAACTAAGATCTCATATTGCCACACCATCAATCCAAAAAAAAAAAAACGATCGCATCTCTATTGTATTTTCTCATGTGAGCTAAGAGAGCCTTCTACGCGACCTATCGTGAAAGTTGTGCAAAGCTACTGAATACATCAGAGCAGCCCAGTAATGTTAGGACCTACGCATTGTAGCATGCTTATGCTATAGCATTTACTGACTATTTTAATGCCAAATCGATAAATAGTGAAAAGTGATGAATAACGAACGACGTTGTTCGTTTAGTTAAGGAAGATAGCTACGAAGAGAGTGGCAAAGAAGAAGACGAAGAAAAAATTGCCTGAATTAAAGTTTGAATTGTCCTTCGCCCTTTGAATATCCTTCGCATTGTCGAGCTTGGCATGCAGAGGAAATTATCTGCCAAAACTTCTTTATAGGTATTAATGTAAAGCTTTATTAGAAGACCTAGAAAAAGCAAAAAATGTCTTTTTATTTTAATAATGTTGGTTAACCGTATTTAGAAAAATTTTAAGACGTTTGAATAATTAAGTCTTATAATAAAAGCAACATTAGACTTTTACATTAAGTATATGTTAATATATATGTTTATATATATATACATATACATATTTTTAAATATTTTCTCTTAAAAAGCTCTTAATAAATTTGTGCGAGAATTTTCATGATAGAGGACGTGTTACTTAAAGGTATTTAACTGGCGTCATAGAAATTAAAAATTTTATCGCAAGTTTCTTGCGGTTTCTTTACCAGCTATTACCAGCTATTACCAGCTATTCTGTTATTATTCTCTTTATTATCGAAGGCTCTGTCAGGGCTTCCTTTGATCTAAATTCGAAGCAATGCGAACAATGAAAGCAAAAACTTACCAAATAAGGACTTCAGCGCTTTCTTCCCCTAAGTTGGCATTACTTTGTTTATAAGTATATATGGAAATGAAGAAAAAAGAAAACAAGACAACAACCTCTCTAATGTTTTTAACGACGAGTGAGAAGAGTGTTTGTTTTATCCTAATTTATTAGGCAGATAATGACTTGGAAATTACACTTCCCTTGTCTAAGGAGATCTTGCACAATAATACAAATCGAAAGAATATATTTATTGTTATTATTATTATTTTGTTTATTCAATTATTTATTGCTATTCATAACTGACTGTTTAGTTCCGCTGTATATAAACATAATCCATTAATCTATATCTAAAGTCTATTTAGTCATAACATTGTATTAAACGATAGATTGAACTCAATTGTTTATGAATAATTAAAAGTCTAAAGGGATTCTATAATTTGTGTGTACAATTATATTGCAATCGAAACAATTTTCTTTGGCCTTGAAAGTAAGTTTGAAGGTGTGTTAAACGTTTTTTTTTTCCTATTATTTATAAACTGTAGATAGTAGCGTATTTTAAAATTAACAAACAACACGGTTAGTAATAATAACAAAAACAGCATTAATAGACCGATTGACGACAACTGTGTAGCATGAAAGTAATCAATAACAACAAAACAATTACGATACAAAAAGGAAAATGTCAAAGCGCACGATTATCGGTGCTCGGTCATGGTATACGATGTGCTAGGTATTATATACATGCATACACACACACACACAAACACACACAAATAAGTTGTACACACAACGATTCACTGTGCATATATATATATATATATACAAGTGTTGGATACGAAAATCTGATGACTTTACTCTTAATGTGTTGCTGTTGCTGTTGCTGTTGTTATAACTAACTAACTGACTTGCTGGTCCTGCCAACGGAACGAGAGAAGAGGTAAAGAGCATACGCAACACCAATAACAACAACAACAACAACAATTATTTTGAAGCTTAGAAAGACCAATATTAACTGTTTCTGTAGGTAAACGGAAATGAGAGCAAAAGCATATATTTGCTATGCTTGTTTGTTTGTATATGCGTATATGTTTGCGTATGTTTATAGTATTTTGTGGCTTAGCTTATGTAGTACAGCAAATGCTAAAAACCCCAATCCTCTACCATCAAGAAGGACGAATCAAAGCATGTAACAAATACAACAACAACAATAATAACAATACAAAAACAAATACTTTTACTGCCACCACTGTCACTAGTCCCACTCCTACTACTACTACTACTACTACTACTAATACTGGTATTGCTGTTACTACTACTACTACTACTTCAGCTACTACTACTACTACTATAACCCCAAATGAAAAGTATATTAACATGAGAATAAGCATAGCATTTGTGTTTTTATCCGTGTGTTTTATGGTGGGTGGTACTGACGTTGTGTCGCAATATGGCTGTTGTCTGATGATTGCAAGAAAGTATGATGTGATGTGGTTTTTTTTTTTTCCTCTCAGCCCTTTTTTTGCTATTAATTTTGCACTAATACACATACCGCACATATATAAACAGTGGCAGTAATGTAGGTAAGTGGGTGTTCGAATGGTTTAATTTCATATTGCTGATGCTTTCAAGAGCCTCCACATTGTTGTGATGCTTATGATGATGTTGCTGCTCTTTGTTCATTCCTGATTGCGGCTAACATTTAGGGGTTGGTTAAAGCTCAACAAGAACAAAAACAAATACAGCAACAACAATTTGAACCAGAAAATACTATGTACGTATGTATATACGTATGCATATATATATATATATATATATATAAATATATGTATGCATATAAATATGTATATACATATATACATATTTTCGTATATCTGGGTGTTTAGCTTCTGTCATGGTGTTGCATTTTGTATTGTGATAAATCTCAGATCGTATATCGAAACGTTAACATCGCGGATTCACATTTAACCTGCTGCTGCCGCCACTTGTACCGTCGTGATTTCCATGAAAGAGAAATTAAAAATTGTACTGAAATTGAAACCACCAACATCATCAATAACTCTCAGCGGCAACAATATAGTAATAACAAGAACGAAAACAACAACAAAAATAATATTAATACCAACACTAACATATATAATAATTAATCTATATCATTAATTAATTGTGTGCTATGTGGCTTTAATACAAATAATTTCTATCTTTTTTTTTTCGCGTTTGATTTTTATAAAGCAATTAAAGGTTAAAATATTATAAAGAAAAAGAGGAAAATTTTATATAATAATTTTCAAAATATTTTTAATGTTTTAATCCAAAGAATATGTTTTGCTATTTAAAAAAAAAAAAAATTATATATTTTTTTTTTTAAGTGAAAAGAATATCAGTTTTTAATAATAAATAATACAGAGAACTTAGACAAAAAGTGTAGAATTTTGAAAATATGAATAAAGAGGATCCACCGAGCTTAGCTCGTACCGCTGTTTTAAGTCAAGGTAAACGTTTTATAAAATCCAAAAAAATTGTAATATTTTTATGCGGATTATTTCAAACTTTTATCGATATTTTTTTGTGTAAAATAAAATCACCATTAAGAAGTAAGAACCAATATTGAATGCTTGCAGTGGTTGTGAAAATGTGCACGATTATGCGAAAAGATGAAGTCGTTGACGCGGCTTGATCTATCTCAACCAGTGTGTGATAAAAGTGAGACTCCTTTAGGAAAGGTTTTATTTTTGCTTACGTTAGGGTACACACCTGCTTACAGAATTAAATCTTGTTCAGTTCAAAGACTCAGCCGTTTGTTTAGTTAAAAGTCTGCCGCTGATTCAGACAGTGATAGACAATTATGCAATAATAACAACTCGTCCAACTGATGAAGACCGGTCAAACGAGCTTCCGGGCAGGTCGTTTCTTGATTGCACTAGAGATAAAGTTCTCGAAAAGTGAGAAAAAATCAACTACGCTCCCTCCCTGTGCAGTAACATGGACTTTTTAAAATAAGGCTTTATATGGGGAATGGTCGAAGAAGCAGTCCGATTCGAACCATTTTCATTAACGGTCGAACACAACAACATAATAAACAAAAGGAACGGATGGATAGACAAGCTCTTTGACCGATCCAGAATCATTTCCTAAATCGACCGGTAAAATACAAGCTGGATTTCTCTTACGTCCTTACGAGCCATGCCCATCAAATATTGCAAACTGTTGATATTTAGTTTATCCGATGTTTTTCATTTTTTTTTACGCTCAGCACCGAAGGATAAGTAGTATAATATTCATTTTGTGGAAAGGTTCAATAGGGAATTTCAGAGACCACATAAAGTGTGTATATTGTCGATCAGCATCAAACTTCGAATCGATTGAAGCATGTCCGCCTGTCCGGTCGCTCGTTTGCGTAATGTCTGCTGTAAACGTTCTCCTCGTCACAGAAATGGAACTGTCGGCTTCGAATCCAAAAAACACTGGAAGCCATTGCACGCTGGCTGATATTGAAAATGGGCCAAGTTGGCAACAGAACACGCCCACATGGTAATACGAATTGAGAAACACGATATAAATCTTTGCTTTTATTCTAAAAAAATGGAAAAATCAGCCACACCCACCCAACATTATAGACTATAAAAATGTAGTTTCACCTTTTTTTATTAGTATTCCTCAAGATAACGGCATTAAAGATTCTGTCGCGGGCCAATTTATTCTTACTTGTTTTAATTATTTTTTAATTCGGAACCACAACATTTCACACAACGTTTTCAAGTTGAGAACATCTTTTTTTTTTTTGGGGTTAAAAAGTGTCTTCACACTTCAAGATTTCATAAATACGCCGTCAATTTCATTTTGATTGATGTCAAGTGTGTACACATGAAATCCAATATTTGGTAGACAACTCATGCGTTTGTTGTATGAAAATTATAAACAGTATTTCACGGGAAGTATTGCCTGCCTACGCTAGCTATGCTGTCTTCGCATCTGTTCGATAATCCACAATGTTACGCCAGAAAATCTGCTGCTTTTTTGAGGCAAATTGAGCATCGGATCGTTTTTGTAAGAATGAGTTCCGTAAGAAATGAGGCACCGCTAAGGAAGTGTCCTAAATTCAGTGATGCAAACTAGTGGTGATTGGAAAGGAGGCGAGTTTGGCGAGTAAGCCGCAAGTTGAGTTGAGTGCTTTCGAGGTCTCGCGAACCAGTTTGGCTGTCTGGATTGATAATATTCGTATGGTGTTACGTAACCACGGAAACCATGGAAAATCAAATTAATGAGCCATTAAAAAATTTGTCACGCCTACTAACATCTTTTTATTTCATTCCTTACCATTTAGACGATAACTGAGGTCGATAGAAAAACACTGATTTTTTGGTAGATGTTTTCTAAGGCAGCCTATTACGTTCGCCACGACTATGCATGACTGTATGCGGAAAGTATGTAACCACTTGTCGATTTTTACAGTTTGCGTCCCAATCTGCGCTGCATAGTGTGCAAGCATTTCTATGCAGCGCTTTTTACGAAACAGCTCAAGACTTTTGGTCTCTGTCATGTATCTTAAAATTCCATTTCTAAGGCTACTCTCCTCAATGTGGTTGATGTCTTCCTTTGTTAGCAACGGTGAACATTTAACGTTATACACATACATTAGAGTATCCATTAAACCCAATGTGTTTTTGTGCCTAAATAATCCTGCAATTTGCCGTAAACTGAATTCGATTCGAATTTGTTTGACAAATGCATCCATAATTTCTCGGTTTCTGAATCCTTATCTCTCCTGCAATAAGTATTCATATCCACATACAGTGTTGTATACGTTATGCCATTTTTGTACAAGCTCGCGTATAAACAATACTCAAGGATTGATCGTTCAAAGACGATATCAATCAAATAATCGTTAACCTGCTCGCTCCAGCGTACTTGTCTCAAATAATTGACAGATCTTAAAAGCTATAATACATATTCAGTTGCACAATTCTTTTACTTTTGGTATTTTAATATATTGGGACTTAACGTTAATTTTCACCCTCGACTTGTGCAGGTAAAAATGATAAAGTAATGGGGAATACCGATGCACATAGCGGTTCAATCCGATTATTTTGACCTTTCTCTAACACTTTCCAATTTATTGTTACGGGGACATTCATTGTATACAGGCGCCAATCATGGAACGTTAAAATTGCATTTTCGGCATTCATTTGAAGAAATCAAGGGTCGAAGCCCACCAAGCTACGTTCAGAAGCTTATGTTGATGGTGTTTCATCATATCCCAATTGTCGGTTTTGCATGCAATGGTTCAAAAGTGGTGACAAATATTGACTGAAAATACCATTTTTCGGTCACTTGTTGCGAAAGTGGTCAAGGATACACTCTTGCAGCCCGAATAGGAGATTCTGTCACACACAGCGTACCCACCAGACATGGCGCCTTGTGAATGCCACTTGTTCAAATCGATGCAGCATGGCAGGACTGGCACGCAGCTTCGCAAAGTTGAAGAAGTGCGAAAATGGATCGATGATTGGATCGCTGCCAACTTAGAGTCGTTCTTTCGAGGTGCGCCAAAGATTGCAAACAATGATGGAAAATATTTTGATTAATATATTGTTATGAAATTTGCTTTTATGAGATACAGTCCGCATCACTAGATCGTAGATATTTTGATCAAGAGAAATACATTTCAAAGTTCTTTTGTTTACAATTATATTTCTTTTAATGTAGGATTATTTACAAATTATTTTTGGCAATACTTTCGACTGCTTAACTCAAATACTCTTTTTCTACTCTCTTGTCTTTCACAAATATTCTATTTATATACATCTTTGCAATCCTATTACTAGCACCTAATTTTATGACTTGATATTTAATTCGTTAACCTGCTTTTGTTGGTAATCGTTTTCATCGGCATGCAGCTGCAAGAGGCGCCTGCGAATGTGTACTCTGCTTTTACCTGTCTGTTTTTCCACTAATCGCTTTCATCGATCTGCAGCTGCACGACGCCTAGCGAATGTAAATTTGGTTGTAGAAAATGACTAGATTTGGGATTTCCGTAACAATATACTGTAACAATATATTTCAATAAATGCTTTTTTCAATTGAAAAAATGGGCAAAATACATGCAATCATCTAATATATCTTATCTTTAGAGAGCCAAGCAAACAAGTCGTCTTGAAATTCAGCTGAAGGAAAAAAATCGTCGTTTTTAAGCTAGCAACCAGAGAATATGTGTCTTCGAAATCGGCTCCTTACCCTTGTAGATATCGTCTTAAGCGCGCCTTAGAATTCATTTGATTTATATGGTTTCGGTGAAACTTTACTGATTGCTTTCATCAGTGGTAAAACGTCATCAATTGCATTATCTCGTTGATTTATTATCTCGCCTTGCCTTAGTTGTGTCAAGTACGTAAATATGAAACTGGTATGTTATCGTATGAAAATGTCGACTGGAAGTGCTTGAGAGTAACATGACGTGCTTGAGAGTAACTAGAGTGTTAGCTAAGGCCGTCTATTACATACTTGACATATTTTGATTTGCATCTTTATGATTTTAACTTACCTGTCCTCACGTGGCCATGGTTTACATGCTCATTGCTTTCCCTTTATAAGGACACACTTTATTCAGTCTTCCTTTTGGATTCCAGTCCAGTTTGGTTTCCCAGTAAAAGATTAAAAATTGCGATTTTTCAACTTTCTCATACAGTAACTCCAATTGGGTCGTAGCATTCCGGATGTATCGAAAACAGTTGTCACATTAACATGAGCTTATCTCAATTGCGTTTGTATCCAACTCACGAGAGAATCAAACACAAAAGCTTAGTTCCGTTTGTCCAAGGGTTGTGAGGTTGAGAATATACTTTTTAGAATTAAACTTAAAACATATAAAAAATACCTTCAAATTAAATTTTGTCAAAAAAAACTGTATTTTTTTCCAAGGAGATGTAAGCCTTTGGAGTTACTTTTGAATGCTAAAAATAATTAGTAACTCCTTTGTAAGGAAAATTTAATTTAAATGCACTCAGCTCATCAAAACTTGAATTGGATAGGCTTTTTATCGGGGAGGCAAAACGATCAACGAGAGTGCGAAATTTTTGTCGGTTCAAAGCGCCTATGCATTAATTGCCAACATAGTGAAATAATTCGTGGATGACGGGTATTGGCGTAGCTTCGAAAAGTGTCCCAAATTGAATTAAATTCGCGTGTAACAAAAGTTTTGATTTGGCATTGCTTAAATACTCTGTTTGGGAATATATGTTTGTCGCCTTATTCGGAAATTTATGCGGATAGATCTAACAATCAGCGGAAAGTGCCAACGCGTCAACATTAGACATATGACATAAGTCTCTATTAGATTGCTTACAAGCTCGAAATAGATTTACACCGCAGGATTCCCCTGAATTTTAAGCGCTTAACTCTTTCTATCTATCTGTATGGTTAGGATTTCAGGGCTTGCCTTCTATATCCATCACCGAAGGTTGAAGTGTGTATGCATTTTGTTAAAACTTCGAAAAACTCAGAAGCAAGCTTCAGAGATCCCATAAAGTTTTGATGGTCTTGATCCGGAACCGTTCGTCTGTCTGATTGTCTACGTGGTTACATTTTCCTGGTCGCAAAAAGGGAGATATCTGCTTCAAATTTGCTAGAAACATTGAAAGTGCCGGCATACAGATTGGTGTTGAAATTAGTTCAAGTCGGTTTCAGAATATGACAACAGCGCTACGTAACCCCAGACCTCAGACTTTGCTTCTAGCAATAAAAAATATTTGGTTTTTTGCACGTTTCCTGTAAACCGCAGCAGATACAAAGATAAAAATTTCTTCTTATATTCTTTGGGCGGGTCTTTAGGAAAATGGAAAAAATCGGTCGCTCCTACTCAACATTACACAATATGAATAATATTTCATTCTTTTATCAAAATCTTTGCACGTACCAAGCTTGAGGCGCACAATAAGGTCTATATACTATTGATAATTGTTTCAAACATATTTGTCAATCTGTCCGTACATCCCTTAGCTAATGTGTTGTGAGAGCGAAAATGGAAACATTTGCTTCAGACGTACAATACGAACTTCCATTTTTATTCTATAAAAATAGAAAAAATCAATCACGTGGACCTAATCTTCTAGATGTTCTAATTTAGTTCTTCCCCTTTTTTTACCGGCCACCGAAGGATGAGGGTTATTCCGGGCGTTTTTTCGACACGATCGCAACGCCCAGCAAAAATGAAGGTATCGCCTTCAAAGTTGGCAAAAAAGCTGACAGGTGGGTATTAAAAATGGGGCAAATGCATGGAAGGGCACGCCTACGGTGCTAGGTATAGTGAATATACCTCGGTATTTCAAAAGGAATAAAAAGTTGATTTTTTTAATCGGCATTCATGAACTGTAGCAGATAAACGTGCAAAAATTGGAATGCGTGTTCCATGGGCGATGCTGTAGAGTAAAATATGTAGTAAAATAGGCAAAATTCATCTGGCTTACCCAATATTACAATGTATGAAATTTTCGTTTATTTTTTTTTCCAATTCCTTCGAATTAAGAATGAGTCTGCTAGCATAGCAGTCTGCTCATGTGTCCATCCGTCCGTCTGCCAAGGAGAGTAGTATCAATGGCAACCTTTCTCTTGTTCTCAAAAATGAGATATCGCCTAAAAATATGCAAAAGAATGTGAAAATTACGCAAAGTGATTAAAAGATACGCCCACAAAGCCCGCACGCCTATGTAGCAAAAGAAGCGAATACGTCTGCTTGCCTTATTTTCTGCTTGTTACTCAGAAAGCACCGCCCATACAGCATATAAAAATCGACTTTTGTTCTGAAAATAGAAAAAAATGAACTGCACCCCGCCCAATATTAGAGAGTATGAAAATTTAGTTCTTTGAATTTTTAGGGCTTTTTGGGATAAAGGTGTTGGGTGTAAGAGATTCTGTCGCGATCGAATATGATTTTCTTACTTGTCGTACTTGTTATCTATTTGTTGTTCATTTTCCTAAATAGTTAATTTAGATGGAAAGTAAATTTAAAATAAAATTATGAAGATAGCTAGAAGCAAGTACTATTATCGAAATGATATAAATGCTAAAAGCGAAAAATAGTTCTTTATATTAATTTTGGTATGCTCTGCACTAAATATTGCCCGCAAGTCCCATAATGATTTCAAAAAAGAAAGACAAAAGGTAAATAGAAGAAATCGATAGTTTTAATGCAGGAGACGAAACTATTCGTACGTAGATCCTGTATCTTAATCCATGCTCATTGATATCATTTACTTTATGTCTCAATGTTATCATCAATATCATCATCAAATATAATTATCATAAATATGAAATTTATATTCATGCACGTAGAAAATGACTACATTCGTATAAGATTTCATTGTATTTGGTTTATAATTGAATTAAATTTGACTCAATCAAGAGATCCTTAATATTCATATCACAACAACGGTAAATCGGTTTAGGAAATTGTGTTAACACTTTTACTTAAACAAAAGAAAACACGCACGCACGTACTAAAAACAAACACAAACACACACACACACACACATACAAACTTACCATAATATACATTCGTACATAGTGGCGACTACATTTGTCTATATCTATAAATATATATATATATATATATATATATATATGGATTGATAGAGTAAAACTTGAAAGGATACACAAGTCATAATGTTTAACGGGGAAAGAGTGAAAAAATGAATAATAAAAAAAAAAAAAAAATTCATAAAAATTAACTGGTGAAAATTCAAACATATGACGTTAATCCCGGCGGCATTAAACCGCAGTTGGTGTTTAACGGATTCCGCATAGCGTATGTGTATGCGTATGTGTGTTTACATATTCACTTGCCTGTTATCAAACTACAAACAATACAAAGTGGATGGATGGAATCGGGTGGCATATATAAGCTTTGTAGAGAAGACATAAGATAAACTATAAATTAAATAAGTATATGACTGGTTGACTGACTGACTGAGCGACTGACTAAATGACGGGCCGACTGGGGTTAAGTGCCGGGCCACATTTGAATTGAAATCACTGTACAAATCAAATTAGGGTGTGATGAGAAAACAATTGTCCCTCGAGACAAATTTTCGCAAAAAAAGAAAAAAACTTTTTTTCTTTTTCTTTGTTTGCAGATTGATGTCGGTAAGTGATGTGCTTGCCCTTAATGGTGTCCTAATTGAATGAGTACATACGAGTATATATATATGCTTATATATATGTATATATATGTATATATGTATAGCAACATTAACAAATATAACTTTTATGCTTTTATGCTATACTACGGAGAAAAGTGGTGGAAATTATGCTAAATATGAAATAGTTGTGCTGAAGCAATTTACTTAGCGAAGGGCGACACCAGAGTCGTTACAGTAATAAAATTCAAATTAACTAAATTTGTCTATATAGCTACATGAGTGTGGCTGTGTGTGTGTGTGTGTGTGTGTGTGTGTGTGTCTGTGTGTGTGTGTGTGTGTGTGTGTGTGTGTGTGTTTTAATAGAATTTTTTTTAAATTCACATTTCTTTTCTTGTTTGTTTTATGTTTTTTTTTTGTTTCCGTTGCCTTCTGCAGATATTCCAAATCCAACGAGATTATGTTGTACACCGCCCCAAAATCGCTTGATACCTTGGAATCATCATGCAGCTGCGTCAAATGCAAACAATACAGAATCAAATGGCGGCGGTGGCGGCGAACCAACTTGCCTCGCTGTGCCACGTTCCAAAAATCAAAATCTCGGTCTCATATGTGTGGTGTGTGGTGATACCAGTTCCGGTAAACATTACGGTATTTTAGCTTGCAATGGCTGCTCCGGTTTCTTCAAACGCAGCGTTCGCCGTAAACTTATTTACAGGTTAGTATAAATAAAAATAAGAAGAAGAGAGACGAATCACGATTTGGAGAGTGCGGGAACACTTAAGAAAATTAAATTTTTTTTCTTCTCTATGCATTTAATTGTCGCTTAACGGCGGGCATGGCATGGTTTATATTAAATGCCGTCATTTCTTCGCATTATTTTTAATAAAATGGATTAGGAATTATGAGCGCAACGACACGTGATGGAATGCATTACGTGAATTATTTTATATTATGAATAAGTGGTTTTTAACGTTTAAATTTTTTTTTTTTGCAAAGACTTGGAAAGTTTTGAATATTTAAAATTATTTACATTTGCTGAGAAGAGAATTCGATGAGATTTCCGCTGAATTCTTTTGTGATCTAACATATGGAAAACAATGGAATAAAAAATATTTCCCATTATGCAACATATCTCACTCATATTCTACATCACTTGGCATGCAAGGGTGTATTAAGTTTGCACAGACGTATGCAGCACTTGGGACGATTTGAGATGAGCGCACATCTTATTCTCTCGATGGACTGGCACTTTCACAATCGACCTAAGTTCGCCTGTCCATCCGTCCGCTCGTCCGTCTGTCTGCCATCTGGTAGTTTTACTTTCTTTTGTTCAACTCACAATTCGTAATACTTGAGATATTTTGATGAAATTTGGTATATCGACTTTCTTTGGCCCGGGGGCAAAAACTATTGAAAATAGTTTGGGTTGCACCACTTTCTCGGTCACTTCCCTTATTTTGAAAAATTGTTCTATGAATGATTATAGTGAGCGAAGTAATGTACGGTATTTAATAGTGATCTGCGTCCCACTTTAGTGTTTTTACTTCTTCATTACGCAATTTCATCTCATTCTCTATAATATTTTGAGTCAATCTTAGAATCAAGGCTTAGTTGGATGCGTGAAATTCTTTCAAAAGCTTCGAAAATACTTCTAACTTGTGTTCGCACAATATTTGAAGTACAGTTAATCAATCGGTAGGTTGTTGATTAATGAGTCTTTTAAAAAAAAAAATCACCATATGTCGACATCTATTTTAATTACACCCGTAAAACGTTTCTTTGCAACTGAGGCTTCTTTTCTAATTACGCCTTGCTTTGCTAACTAAATGTTTTAGATAGTTGGTCGTAATGGAATGATGCAGTAGACCCGTTAACTTTTGATATTATGTATTGAAAAGCCTTACTGTTCAGCCGCCGGCATAACCTTCGTGCTAAACAACTGATTGGACTGCGTGTCATGTTAAGATAAAATTCTGTGAAATTGCTTGTTAAATATTCCATTGTGCCTAAAGTAAGTGAAGTCGATAATGAACATCACCACCTTGATCGCCAGAGTATGAAACTCAGCCATAAAAGTATGGTTACAGCATTTGGTTGTTCGACCGTAAGTTAGTTTAAAAGTACTATACAGTAAAAGCTTCTTATTCGCGGGGGATACGTTCCATAAAAACGCCGCGAATACAGAAACCGTGAATACGGAATGGTAATTTATATGGGATTATAGGGGATACGCTCCTAGGTGACAAAATAAAAAACAAATCAATTTAATTGAAGTTTTTGAACATTTTGATTAATTATCTTAAGGCTTAGGCAATGGTTTCAAGAATTTTGTAAGTTTCTCTTGCTTGGCAGTTTTTAAAAGGTCCTTCAATTCAGACTGATACGCAGCAGTCGCATTAGCAATTTGCCTCTTCAAAAAAAGACTTCGTTCCATAGACGGATCAATGTTCATTTGCATTCTTAAACCTTCACTAAGAGTTTTCATACTAAATATCACATTTCCAGTGCTTGTTGAAGCCTCTTCTTTAATGGGCTGTGAATTTATCATTTCCTCCAAGTCGGTTTCAGTCAAATCTTAATTTCGCGATTCAAGCAATTCCACTTGATTCTATCTGTTCGAACCCATCTCGTCTTATTCCATTCGCGACTTCAGCTATGTTTGCAGTCAAAGTTTGAACTTGCATAGATTCATCGTCATTTTCCGCAGTCAGAGCAGGCCACAGTTTTTTCCAGCATGACTTCAATGTGTGTGGCTTCAGTTCTTCCAATGATTCTTTTATGTTTACGATGCATTTTGCTACGTCAAATTTCTTCCTGCATTCCATAACATTCATATCAGGATTACGTTCCATATTATCGAAGGTTCGTATAATGTAGTAGAGCTTAAAGGCCTGGATTATTCCTTGGCCCCATAGGTTAAAGCAAAGCCGTCGTGTTGGGAGGTAAAAATGTGACTTTCATGTTTGGATGCATAGTTTCAAGTTCGCGAGGATGACCTGGTGCATTGTCCAAAACTAGAAATGCTTTAAAGTCTAAATTCAGTTGTGTTTTAATTAGTTTCAACTTCAAAAACAAAACAATTCCGGAACCAGTCACAAAAAATCCGCGAATGAAGAAATTTGTAGCCGCGAATAGTAAAACCGCGAATAAAAGAAGCACGAATAAGGAGCTTTTACTGCAACTAATGAGCAAGTTTTTGTTAATCATTGCGAACATTTTCACTCCTATTTCTTTCATCGTTCCTATTACCTAATAAGCCCAGAAATACTAAAGATCTGGTTCTATCAAAAAAAAATGCAAAACATTGTCGATAGTTTTGAATTTTGGTCAAAAAACATTAGAAAAATGGTGGTTGTTGACGCATTATTTGTATTTTTACAAAATTTATTAAGCCCCGGATGTAATCGGAAGATTGGCGCAAATTTCAATATTTGTGTTCAAAATCTCTTTAATCGAAGTTGACTGATATTTTTGGAAATTTTTACCTGCCTGGCAATAACAACAAAAATATTCAAAGGAAAATCACTTTCAAAGTTCGCCCTAATTACGCAATGTCTCAATAAAATACTTAAAATACATCTTTCTAGTTGCGACTGGTTGCGACTACAATTAATTGTTCTGAAGGTTTAGTCTCCTTGAAAGGAAGTTTTTTTCCTGAGACTGCGTAGCACTGGAAGGGATGTATCACATGTAGAACTGGGCAAGACAACGCGTTCCATTGGGTCCTTCGGCAGAAGCATTCGCTATTGTCTGCCAAGAGGAGCTTACGAAAGTGCACGAAAGCAGTATCGCGACATTCAGCTCGAATGGATCGTGAGAGTATTCAGTTTATTAGTGGATTCGTGGAACGTGTTAGGCTCCGTTAACGGTTTCGGACAGATATGACTTTCCTCGGATGAATCTCTCAAATTTAGTTTGAATGGACGCTTTCTGTATAACTGCGTGGCTGCAAGCTTCGCCCCATCGTAGATTTCGAACTTCTATTGTTAATCTCACCTTAACCTAGAACCTAGGAACTACAATATATACAGTATGTTGCTCCGCATGGTAAAGAAGTAGAAGAAGTCGTTTAAATCTTCGATTCTTTTGCATTTTTTTGATACAGTTATGCAGTGATTATAAGAACTCTTTGAGGTATTATTACTATAACCGTCGAAAAGAGAGATACTGCCAATGACTATATATTGCCTTGAAATATAGGGTTGTCCATTTCGATGTACCGAAAGTGTTGTTGCTATTATAATTAATTTAGCCCGAGAAATCATTCTAACAGTAAACTTAAGCTCAAGTGCTAGCGCTTTAGGATTATCGGTTTTATTAAAACAAAAAAATTGCACTTGAGATTTGAATGCACGACCGTTGATTTGTTAGTCTAGACCCATAGCCTGCTTGGTCCACTCTGCTGGTGGATTGTTCCGAAAGTAAATGTAAATAAAACACACTTGTGATTAGGATTGGGATCAAATTTCTTTTGCAATACATTGCTTGGATCTTGCCAATGCAATTCATACACTAAACGAGAAATACAATTCATACATAGCTATATAGCGTACAGAAATTGCTAAAAGTTATTGCGAACACATCGCGGTTACGTTTCGTGCACGTGGGTTGAAGTTCATATTTGGTTAGATGACTTTGTAAATAAGGCTTATCGTTCCCTTGGTGTAAAGAAAACACACCTGAAATTCCTAAAGGACTCTTACATATGTGAAAATAATTTTTGGGTGCAGTTTGTGGGCTAAAAATCTCTTTTTTTTACATCAAAATGGCGTTGCAGTTACCCATAGTGCAGAACGCTACGGAGACATGATCTTTTGTAGCATAAATTAGCTGACTTCACTTTGGGCGATATGTGGTTTTAGCATAATGTTGCAACCTGCCACATATCTCGTGGCACCATCAATATGTTACGAAAAACGTTAAACGCGCCTGTTATCTGCAAAACTGCCTACGTGGACTTGGCATAAAAATCTTGTGATATAAGTCTATTGGACTTTTTACGTTGAGTGGATGTTGGAACATTGGCTTAGTGCAGAAACTACGAACGCTCAACGGTCTTATTCATCATCATCAATATTCGTGTTATTGGTAAAATAAGCGCAGATTTATGCGGAAAAGTGGCAAAAATTGAGTTTTTATAAAAGTCTAGAGATATTACATTCTTTTTAAATAAAAATGGCATGAACCCATGTTCAAACTAAAACAAAATTGATGTCAATGCCTTTTACTATTTAATTCATATTTCAAAATAAAAAAAAAATAAAAAAGTTATTTGATCACAGTACACTTGTAACAGGTAATGCCAACATATTGAATGGTTAACATTTGTATCTGGCAATGCTTACTTACGGTGTTGATAAAATATTTATTAAGTTATATTCTCGATTACATACGAAGTGGAGGAGGTGTACGGAGCACGAAAGTTTCATCTCCTCAATTTCCCATTCGATACATCTCTAGCACTATTATAATAATTTCTTTAACTCATTGAAATAAATTCTTGGACTGAAGTTAGTTTAAGATATTGTTACGAAAATCCCTCAACCGATTTTCTAAGAACTTAATTCCTTAAAATGGAGACATGAAATACGGATTCGTGATGCTTTACTTGTCGTCGCAACTTGCCGACTCGCGGAAAGATTACCAACAAGTCGCAGAACATTTCTCAGGTAAAAAGGGATTGGCATCAATACAATCATGTCACAATGATTTTCCGCATTTACAATTTGCTTGTGAAAAGAGCATGTAAGGTGATTGTATGCGGAAGGCAAAGTCAATCGAGTCACGAGAGCAGGGCAATAACAGAAGAAGCATTAAAATATTGTAAATACAAGTTTTTGTAAATAATCTGTAAATAGATCTTCTAAAAATTGTAAATAAAACCTATGTCCAGCAAAAGACTCACAATTCAGTGATATAAATCTACTCGCAAAAAAAGTAAAAACATTATGTTAGGTGACGTCCCGTCGTACATTATATGCCGCACAGTAGTACTGTTGCACATATAACAACTTTTTAAAGTAAGGCTTCATATGAAGAGTATACAAACAAATAGTTCGATCCCAAATATATTCAATAGGGTCCTTGGACCGAAACACGCCCCTGTATCATTTTCGTCAAAATACTTTAAAAATTACGACCTTTAGGTTGAACACAAGAAAACAAAACAACAAGACGGACAGACCGACAGACAAACTAAGATTGATGTAAAAAAGGGATTCTAAATAGACAGATATAACAAAAGTTGAGTCTATCTCAAGCTCCTCTGGCTATTGCACACATGCGCACAAGCTTAACATACCCTTGCACGATAAGTGGTGTAGGGTTTAACAAAAGTAGTTGGATAGAAAAATTTGGTTTTACGTTGTCGTATATTTAGGGATCTAATCGTCGGTCTTGCCCGACTATAATTTGTTCATTTATTTCTAATTATTTCGAACACGAAAATGTTATACAAGTTTTTCAACAAACCCATCGAAAAGCATCGATTTATTTAAGTTATACTTTAGAAAGAAGAAAAATTTATAAAATTTTATTCCATATAAAGATTATTATTTATTGCAATGCGTGTAATTCAATGAATTTCGTTTAAATAAAAATCATTATATCAAAAACAAAAGAGAAACAAAATATATTAAGCTCAGAACAAGAGATGAGGTTAACTTTCTGTCGCCAAAAGAAAAAAAAAAAGAAGGGAAGTAGACCACGAAATTCAATGCATTTCTGTAAAAGCTACGCCAGTTGTAAATCGTCTTAAGCGAGGAAGAGCAGCGCACAAGTAAAACTTTTTTCATTACACGCAAACACGTACACATAAACAAATTTATGATATAAAGCAAATATTTTTTTTTTTTTTTTTTTTTTTTCTTATATAAGTGGGGATGAAAGGAATTGAAATTCTCATTTGTCAAAAGTATATATATATAAACTTTTCTTGTTGTAGTTGCTGCTGCTAGTTGTGATTGTTGGTGTTGTTGTTCTTATACTTCACAAATACCTTTATATGCCTTCATAACGCACCATCCATTGTCAGACAAATAAAGAAATATCAAGTGATGGCATATAATCGAATTCTTTTACATAAGTTTGTGTGTTTTGTGTGCGTGTGTGTATGTGTTTACTACTTCAGTCAAAGCATTATTTCTGTGACCGAATAGACAATCAAATCAAAACAAGTTTACTCATGGAACACGTTCTAACAGTATATGATGTGGCTGAGATTATGGATAATTTTTCTTTTTCACATTTTCTTGTTGTTGTATCATTCTTCTTTTCCTTTCATCGCTCTCAATCCTATTCTATACGTTTTGCACCCCCCAATTCTGCTCGCTCGCCATCATCATACCAAATCAAATCTAACGCGATTTACGAAATTTAATGCGGACGGTCACATTTGGCCAAGTGCATAGCAGTTAAGCTTCATGTCAGTCCCTGGGGTAAAGAAAGGATAATTTCATAAAACATTTTTTGACATTTGCGATTTAAATAACAGCCATAAGCCTTAGCAGCAGCATATTACAAAATAATATTTTGATGGCTTGATACTTAAATGTTGTACGTCGCGTTTTGCTTTTCATTTACATTGCTTTGGGTCCATTTTTCGCATGCAATTTGGGACATTTTTTTCTTCTGTCTTTTTTTTTGCTTTTGCTTTTCATATATCCTTATAAGTGGCAAACGTTTATTTCTTGTCTACATTTAATATTTGATATAATTTTTTTTTTTTTTATTAAATTATGCGTAATTTGTCGAGTAATTGCCATTTAAGATAAAATTAATTAGAGTAACATAGTTAACCTAAGCTAAGGTTTCCGCAGCGGATGGGAATTTGACGATAATATTATTTGCTTTGCCAGCAATAGTTGAATACATGAAAAGAGTTGGGCAATAACAAGTTCAAAGTATCGCATGACATCCTTACCTTGTCTTGCTTAAAGCAAGTTAAATAGTTTCCCGTCTTCCCGTCAGTTTAATTAAAGCTATTCTATGAAAAGATGAAGGGGACATCAATAAAGTTTTTTGGCGGAATATCGTTTTAAAATCAAGGAATCCATTAATTTCTTTGAAGAGGAAAGGTGAGAACTGTACCCCTTGTCAGGATGGAGGAAAAATATAAAAATGGACGCAAAGAAGAATTTCCAATCAGATTAATTCTATCACGACTCCTGTCCGTGGGATAATTTCTCAAGCAACAAATGAGTAGCCGAGGAGGTGAGAATCGCGACTAGCAAGTCGATCAAATCAGTGTTCGCGGATTCAATTCTCAAGTGCGCTAGAGTTTACTTTGATCCTTTAAAAGTCTCCTTAAGGGTCACGATTGTAACCATTTACGCTATAGAGAGTTCTTCTTATTCCAGTTGCAGCGGTAGCTAATCAATCACGCGAGCGAAGGCGTGTTTTATCGTAAAATCGGATAGGACTGGAGCAATTGGAATTGAGGCCATCAAAGAGCTTATATAAGTCAACACAATGTCAGTTCCATAGGGAAGAAAAAGTCCGTTGTAGATATGCGTTTATAGTGAGACGTATCGTAAATTGGTTTGGGAAGCATGAAAGGCATCTTTTTTTGGTTCGTTCAGAGACAATGTATTACATATATTATATATAAATATTGCACTACCAAATCTATAGTGATGGCCTGGAAAGCATGACAGCCGTCTCTTTTACTGAGTGCTGCAAGCAAGCTGGGAGATATTTTGCCTTAAAGTGTTTTATGTACCGACTAGACATTTGGAAAAGACTTTTGGAAGAATTCCGTTGTGGCTGTAGATGCACCTTGGTGTCAAATTGCACAAAGAGTCTGACCAAGAAATGTACACACTTTAGGAAAACTTTGTCTTTATTTGAATCATTCATCCGATCATATACAGCGGACGTATTTTATTATGATTACGGACTTGGGGAAAGGAAACCTTCTATATCCACGAGGCAATGAGTGATCTTTTTCCTATGTTCACCCCCTGCGCAAGGTGATAGCAAGATGACCAACAGGACAGGCCAAGAGAGATTCATTTTATATATTTCTGTCGTTTAATCTTCGGTTAACCTCTTTCTGAGCAGAAAACTGTTCTCTCGCTAGTTTTCGTTTGCGTATTTAGTAAAAGCAAAATTTATGCTTCGCCTATGATGAGTCCTTTGACAATAACGATGATGTTCCTTGGTTGTGATGGCTCATTGAAGTGATGAGTTTTAATTTCTGTTCAAGTGGAATTTTCGCTTTTGTTGTTAATATTTTTGTGAATGGTAATGCACGTTATACACATACACACGTTCACGTTGACCGTTAAGCTCACGCATCCAAGCGCACATTCGCTCATATAGTTAAGGAAAAATCGCATTACGAAGCTAAGCAATGATTGCGGTATAGAAATCACAAATGTTGCAATTTTTTGCTATCTTTCTATTGCTATTATATTATTTGCTGGCATTGTTGCTGGTGCTGCTGCTAATTCCTGATGGTACAAAATAATTGAATATCGAGCATTTGTATGTATGTATGATGTGCTTAAGGATAATTGAATTTGTTTTAACAATTTCACGAGTACTTCTAATAATACAGATAAAATTTCATGTCTTTTATGCTTTCATTGCAGATGTCAAGCCGGCACTGGCCGTTGTGTTGTTGATAAAGCTCATCGCAATCAATGTCAGGCGTGTCGTCTCAAGAAGTGCCTTCAAATGGGAATGAACAAGGACGGTAAGCGTATATAGACCGCATATATATTTATGCGTTTAAAAAAAAAAGAAGTCAATCAACCGATATTTGTTTGCATAGTTGCTCTCGTAACTCTTGCTACAGTTGCCGACGCATTTCACGGCAGATTATTAAAAAGAGAGAAAGAAGCAAATCGAGTTAATGAAGTGCATAATGAAGTGGAGCTTGCCTTTAATTGTTAGCCTAAAAAAAAAAAAAAAAAAAAAAACAGGGGCACGTGCCTCCGAATGGTGCTTCATTGTTGGAAAATATCTCTTTTCTTTGTTGTTGTTGTTGTTGTTGTTTTATGTTTGTTTTTGTTGTTCTCGTTAAATATTGCTGTTCATAAATGAAAGAAAAGCCACAGGATAATGACACATTTTGATGTGAATAAACAAAATCATAACCAACGACCGCACAAAGCAAACCGCAGCGTTTTTTACAACCCTTTCGCAACAACTATTTAAATATTCATACGTTTCGCTCGCTATGATACTTTTATTTACCTACGCGTTTACCTTTTTATTTACTTATTTATTTTTCCTCTTTTTTTTTTTTTTGTTTTTTTTTTGGAATCTACTGTTTCCTGAAGTTTGGTAAATAGTACGTTGCACAAGATGTTGCCTGTCATAGAGAGATAGATGCGAATATGAGCGTTTATGTCTATATTGTTTATTCAATTGAAAATATTTGTGCATATATTACGGGTGTGTTTTCCTTCAGCAGAAAGAAATTGTGTTTAACTAAAAGATAATCTCTTCGGTCGCTTGAGTTGAGAAAATTCTTCCATCAAATTGTAAATATGATGCGTACATGTGTGTACATGACAGGGCATGCCGTTATGCATTCGATTCAATCCAAGGCATGTCGAGATTAATTTCTTCTTGTCGATCTTCGTGCCTCGTAAGCCTCCTTTATCTCCTACAATTCGACCTTCAATGTCAACTTCCGTCCTATTTTTTTTCTTCCTCATATATTTTCTTCTTGCTTCTTTCTTCATATGTATTTAGCGGAGTTGGAGTTGGTGGAGTCAGTGTTTAGCGAATTTTCTTTTTTTTGAACACCAAAACATGCCTCTCTGTGTAGGGAAAATCAAGTAAATTTTGCGTGAAAAAATAATGCTTCTCTACGTAATGTCGACTATCAGTTTGTTTATGGAATTCACCTGCATTATGCATTCCATTTGATGCCTTTTTGCTCCACCGGAAGTGGGAAAAGTGAAGCTCACCAAAAATACAAGTTCTCCTCTAGATTTAGATCTGAAAAGGAGGTTCATTTTACTTATCACTTTCTCTGTCAAGTTGATAAATAGCATTACGGATTCGTCGGGCTTGCTCATCGGAATTGACTTTAACGTTCGTAGCTGCCCCTCGTGAAGGTCGTGAAATATTTAATCGAACTTAAGGTTTAATGTGAAAACTTGAATGACTTTTTTAGTCTTGTGCTCTTATCAGACTCAGCAAAGATTATTGCTGCCATACCTAAGTAATACAATAAATTAATATTCGAATTTAAAGTTAATGAGACGTAAGATAGCAAATTTGATTTGCCATGCTAAGACTAGTTCGAGTCGGCCTATTATCGATGTGCAGGTCTGGCTTGCACGAGTCTACGTCATTTTCGTTTGCTTCCTTCATTCAACTTACGCTTAATTGCTTATTATAGATATTAAGTTAAATTGTGCGTTGCGTGAGTTATCTTAAGTAAATTCACTTTCGAAGAAGTGTTTTGCCTAATTAAGTTGCCATGCAAAGTGTAGCGAAAAAAATGAAAATAAGTAAATAAATACACAATTTTCCCTTAAAACAAGTTAGACCTGCTGCTATATGCAATCGCACTCAAATCACCGAATCACTTTTTTTAGGCTTAGAGTGAGAAAATTCTGCGATGGGTTACCTCTGCTTGGTCGGCGGCCTAAGATCTGCAGAAACTGATACGTTGTCGTGCTAGAATAACAAGCAGGGCTCCTTTTTCTTGATTTCATCATTGACCGCATCACACTCGCCATTGATTGCTTTTCCTTTTCCAAACTAAGTAATGGAAATTATCATCGTATCGAATCATTTTCACGCTCTTTTTCGAGCCAATACTCCTCTTTCAGTCCATTGCTTTCAATCCTATCGTAGAAACAGTAGCGAAATAATGAATACATGTTTCATTCAAGATTACGAATCGATGTAAAAACTCGGCTTTATTGCCATGAAACGTCAGCGCAAAAAAGCCCTCCATTGAGGTTGTTTTCATGTACAAATTTTCATGTGATGTGTTGCACATTTTTGAATGCCTAATGTATGTTTGCTAATGTGTGAGCTTTCAATCGACGATAATCCAATATAATTTTGTCAATGTTTTATTTCTTCCACGGCCTCCTCATGTGATTGAACAATGCAATGTTCCTTATTGACCTAAAAACGAAACGCGAAAGTACTGCACTAGAGTCCTGGGGAGTCCTTAGTTCTAGTACAACCAGTCAGGTGTCAAACAAATATTATAATAATTGGAACGGCTTCACGAGGTGTATGCAAGGTGACCATCCAATTTTTAATTTTTTTTCTTCTTATTTTGGTACACATATCCCCAACATATGTTGACATTATCCGCCATTTTGCATTTTTAGATGGTTTCTAACAGATACAAAGGTAACACGTGGTTTGGTGTTGTTTGGCGATTTTTTCCTATGGAAAATATGTATCAAAAAATCTGCATTAAAGTTTGTGTGAAAAATAAAATTAAGTGCTCCAACGTACTTCAAACGTTGACTGTAGCATTTGGTAGGGATACTTTAAGTAAAGAAAATATTTATAAGTAAGACAAGCCTTTCACAGAGCGCCGAGAAGATGTTAACGACGACACCTGCCATAGACGCTCCAGCACTTCGGCAATCAATGAAAACGCTGAAGTGGTGAACAAGCAGGGTTGTGGAGAATCGTCGAATCACTGTTAGAGAAAATTTTTCGGATGTTTTGGGCATGAAATGTGGTACTATTGTGTCACAATAAAGCGCCAGCACACACGTCATTGTTTGTTCGTCAGTTTTTGGCTAAGACAACGCCGCAATGATGACTCAGTCATCCTATTTACCAAACTTGGCTCCCCATGCCTCATACTTTTTTCTGAAACTGAAAAGACCCGTGAAAAGACGGAGTTTTGCCACGATTAAGGAGATAAAGACAATATCCCTGAGAGAACTCAAGGCCGTACCAAGTATTATATCCAAGCAGTTAAAAAGCGCCAGCACCAAGTTCGTATACTCGGTAAACTATACTTTAATTACTATTGGTGTGAAGTGAGACACCGTAGCCGTGATACATGAATAGCAAGGATCGGCCATACACCACCTTCTGCTGCGGTCACTCGCTGTCCCCCTCTGCCCACTTCTTTGTGACGATCGACGTGTTACATATATAGGGGACGTCCCCTTGCTCGTGTAGAAAAAAGGCAGAAAACAAAAGAATAGCCGCGATCCATACGTCAAGTTAACTGGTTTTCCGCTTTGTTCACATGCGTCCGATTTTGGAAATCGTGAAAATTCATCAAATTATTCGCGGGCTACGGTTCGCAATCGAAATTTAAAAGTTGTTGATGTTCGCGATTAAATTTGATAGACACGGAGACGTTTGAGCGGCAGTTCAACTAACAGAACTGGAATTAACGTGACTTAGGTATTGGCTTATTAGGTTAAATCGGGTAAAGTTCACAATTAAATGTGTGAAATCAATGAAGTGTGTTACTACTTGATAACCGAAAGTAGATCTAAGTTAGTCTATACTTTTTATTGAAAATCGAGCAAATTTATCATCGTTCTTCATCCAGTATCCCTTTCAACTAAATTTTCAACGCGGTGTAAGTAAAGCAAATATGGATCACGCGATAAGGTGCTTTCTGTACGCAAAATGATAGAACAACCAAAAGTCAAATTTTTTGGGAATTATGTCAGAGCGAACTCCTGCCCGTTAAGAGTCCTTTCTATAAATGATAAAGTTAACCTAAGATTTTGACGGAGATGGTCTATTGTCTAGTCTAGATTCCATTGCAGATATTACTCGCGACGTGTTCGTTTTCGTTTCCGTCAAGAGACGTGATCGCCCACGGAACGCCCGTCGAACAGAAAGAAGGAAAGTTTTCAAAAAAATTTGTTGCTTAAAATAAAACTGAAAGCAAAATGCTTATGGAGCTGTTTAGCTGAAAAATGCCTTGAAGGTGCTCATCGTAATGACTTTCATTTATACATGTTTTACGTTGACTTTGATCTTTATTTGAGATTGTGTTGTACGCTATGCGAATCGAGGATATGCAAAACACATGAGAAAACCAAAAAGTGAACGTGTGTTGTATTATGTGTTTTTGTAATTACAGCGGTGCAAAATGAACGTCAGCCTCGTAACACGGCCACTATACGACCGGAGACCCTGCGGGAGATGGAGCATGGACGTGCCCTACGAGAAGCAGCTGTAGCCGTGGGAGTTTTTGGGTAAGTTACTCATTTTCATAAACTTTGCCGCAAACGAATTTCGTTAACAAGCCTGTCTTTTTCACAACAACACAATCAAAATCAAAAACAACGGCAACTACAACAACAACAACAACAACAATAACGTGCACGATATAAAACTATTGTAACGCCTTTTAATGTAACAATAATGAACGTGTTATGCGTAGACCACCGGTTTTATTGTCACCACCATGTTACGGACCAGCTCTACTGCCGCCACCATGTAAGTATTACTACTTGTGGTTGTTTTTTGTCATTGCTCGCGCGCGCACTGATGAGTTTCATAGACAGTGACAAGTTCTATGCTGTGACGTGTATTTGTTTAGCGCAAGCAAGCAATTTAATTATCGCATTCACACGTTCACACTTTTGCACGGACATATACACAGGCAGATTCTTACAATGATTTTGGTGTTTTAGCACTTTCAGCATTGCCGACGGGACGTCTATTACATCACAATCACTTGGCCGCCACTTCCATGCAATTAACATCGTCTATGAATAGTAATAATAATAACAACAGTGCTACAGGAAACTTTAATGTATTTAGTCATAATATATATAACAACAACAACAATAATAATAATAGCAACAACAACAACAACAACAACAACATCAAAGAAAAAAGATACGGCTTAACAGTGGATTTATCTAGCGGTACAATGTCCACTACATCGTCGAATTCTTCCAGTAGCAATTCGATAGATCCCTGTTCACCGCCACCAGAGAACGGTAAGTAAGTTGCATTCAAAAGGTGAGAAAGAGCAACTAAATCCAATATATTTTGCTCTCTATACATTTAACAGCATTAGCTAAAAATGCCATCAGTGGCAGTGTTTCGTCGATTAGCTCATCAAGTCCTCCACCGGATAACGATAACGACGGTAAGTAAAGCAAATCATTTAAAAGTGTTTTATTTTATATCGCTTTTATTCAAAGATGATTCCATTGATGTGACCAACGAGGATGAGACGCCAACTAATGGGGAAAAGTCTCCACAATTTGATTTCGCTCAGATAATGTCTCCGAACTTGTATGTGCATCAGCAGGAAACTGTCTATGAGACAAGTGCTCGTTTGCTGTTTATGGCTGTGAAATGGGCTAAAAACTTACCCAGTTTTGCTAGCTTATCCTTTCGCGATCAGGTCAGTTTGTTCCATGACGTAAATCTTCTTCTTTACATTCATTGCTTTTATAAATTTTAGGTTATATTATTGGAAGAGTCTTGGTCCGAATTGTTTCTATTAAATGCTATACAATGGTGCATACCTTTGGATGCGAGCAATTGTCCTTTGTTCTCGGTAGCGGAACATTGCAACAATCATGACGTTAACACAAATGGATCCAATAAAAATTGTATGACCAAAGAGGAGGTAAGATAAAAGATCAAAATTGCAGAGATCACAAAATTGTAATGAAGCCCAATAGGCCCCTTGAGAACTGATTGACAAATTAATTGAACCAAATCCGAGGGCGGAAAAATTTATCAGGCAATGAATAAAGCACATTTATTCTTAAGCATTTTTGAGGTTACGAACCTTGAATTTAAGTTACAGACGGCTGTCCATCTGTACGTTTCGGCAAACCCTAAATTTCGCAAAATTTGAGGCAAGAAGCTAAAACTGCGTACAAGCACTTTTCTTTTATAATCCAAATTACTGTTCAAAGGTAAAAATGAACGCTTGCCATCCATAATGTGAGGCAGGGCACATATTAACAGCTCAACGAAAAACCTGGTGGCGTTTAAATAGTTTCGAAAATGTAGCCCTAAAATCTCTCAACTTTGATAACACTTAACCTGACACATTGTAGGGCGTCTGAAAGCGACACTACAAACTAAGAAGAAAATATTGTAACATTTATTTATCCAGTCGAACGTAGTCGATATATTCGCGCCTTCGCTATAGTTTACACTATGACTTCGATCCCGACGATAATGCTTGGCGGGTCTGCGAAAATGTTTGTGGAGGAGAGGCTTTACAAATTTAAGAGCAAACAAATGGTTTGCTCGTTTTACCTCTGCGGAACCTGCAGTATTAACCACACACGCGGCATGGTCGACCAATTGTTATTAAAGTCCGCTTGGGTAGCCGAATAGATAAGAATTGCCGCCACCAAGTTAATGTTCGCAGGGAGACAGTCCTTGAGTGGTCGAGTGAAAGAAAAGAAAGGAAAATTCGGTGAAATTCTTGAAAAAGCTAAGGAAGCCACATCTCATCATATGACGTCGCTGTCGAATTATTTTCGCAGGGTTGAATAAAGGATGACGTTTGGTTACCACATGTACGTTAACAGAAAAAATTGCAGTGAATTTTGAATCGCTGACGAAACAAAAGCGGACAAGGGAAACTGGGTCATACACGAGACTGACAAGCGAAAGGAATTATCATTCAAGATAGATGAACCCGAAGAAACGCCGGTAAATGTTAGATTGATATTACTTAAGATGTTCTGTTCGGCGCAAATGGCAGTGAAATGTGCATCACGGGCTGTATCCACTTGTTAAACTACAGCCCCTACTGTCAACCAGCAAGCCATTTAAAACTCACAGGGATAGAGAGTTGATTGAAAGGAAAGCCACTGTCTTTCAGAGCGACAACGCTAAGCTACACTTAAGATGCGTCTTTAATGACTAGAAAAAAAATTCGAAGGTTTGATTGGAAAGATTTGAGGCGCTCAACGTGCAGCGCGGACCTTAGCCCGTATGCCTACCTCTCTACAAAACTCTCTCTTAAAGACGCAAAGTTGTCTTCACAACAGGGCTTTAAACGTCGCTTGTTACGGCTTGTCGGACGCAAATCCCAGGACTTCTTCAGTGTTGGCATCAGAAAAATGGCGAAAAGTTATCAGTCAAAGCGGGTTATATCTGGTTTAGTAAAGAAATATATTCAGGTTTCTTCAGTGAGAAAACGCCACGAACATTTACCTTAACCTAATACTTGTAAGAGTAATATAATTATTTCAGAATAAAATAGTCTTAATAAGTCCATTTACAAACCCTCTAGACCTCTACTAGAAGTGGTTATAGAAGCGGCTTTACTTTTGTTGCTCTCCCCAACTTGATAAGGTTGGAAAAGCTTTTTGACAACACCTCACAACAAGGCAAGAACTTCGTAAGGGCCTTCAATTCAATCTCGAATAACAGACACTTTGGAGAGAAAGGTTACAAAGAAATTGCAAAGTATTTGGTTAATCTCGCTCGTGTCAATTGCCTAGAAAGTGAAACACGGTTGCTGATATGCCTTCGGCTAATAATAATATTACGTTGGTTACCCTTGCATTGCAGAGATCGATCTTTGGTTGCCAGCAAAGAAAATCTAGGCGTAGAGCCAGTCTTTTATCTTTCTTTCGGTCGTCGTAAGAGCTTCAGTAAGAGATGACTGATTGACGCAATACGAGCCAGCTTTTTCGACTTGGAATCTCGTGCTCATGTCCGACGCTTCTTTTTGCAATGCACATTTATAGATGTTACAAATGCATTGAAGTCTATGATACGTTTCCTCACTCCTTATTATTGCCCTATCAATTCGCTCTTCTCTCAACCAAGAAGAATGCTCTACTAGCTATGTACAAGTATACGAATAGATTTGCTTTGTTACTCGCCTTTATTCCGATTGTCCGCTGAGTGTTTGTTATGCGTTTCAATTCTCTTGACTGCCTTGTATTATCACGTCCGCAATCCGTACAGGGACCTAAGCGATCTTTGTACTTTTCACTGCTTTGAGGAGAGCAGATCATCGATTGACAAGAAAAACTCATCAAGCGCGTTTTCCGCTCATTAGAGATGATAACGTGATTCCGATATGAAAATTGTCGAAAATAAATTCGTTTGCATACTAAAGCCTATATTTTAATTTAAAATAGAATGACTTTCATTGAAAATACAGAGAAAGCATTTGCTGCACTTTGCCTCCTCGAGTTATGAACATAACGAGTAATATAATAAACGAATAGAAAACATTTCAATCAGTCATTTAATCGTCCTCTAAGTCACTTTTACCTTTAAACGGCGCCGATAAGCTCTACTGAATTGTCATTGGCGGGTCAACCTTTACACCATGAGATAACTTTCATCGGAAATGTCATTATTTTTTGTTAACGAAGTAGATACAAGACTAGAGTGTGTAAGCTTCAAGTCAATAGTTATTGCGTTTTTGCGATCTCTTTCGGCAACAATTATGTGGAGCCATGCCCCTCTTCTCACTCACGCTCTCATGGTACTATGGACCATTTGTCTTAAAGAGTTCATGCGGATTTATACAACAAACAGAAGGACTTGAGATAGACCCATCTTTTATGATCGCGATCGATTCAGAAAGTGTTTCTACGTAGTCTGCCCGTCCGTTCTGAGCTTGTCTGTCGGCCTGTCCGTCTTGTTGTCTTGTGTTTAACGTACAGGCGGCTATTTTTTTGCAGATATTTTGATGAAATTTGCTGCATCGATCTGTTTGGGCCGAAAGGAAGGATTAACGCCATTGAAAATGGTTTGAATCGGATCACTTTTTCGACCTCTTCCCACTTAACCTTTCATTTTTAAAAGTCGTTATATGAAAAACAAGATGGTATAAAGTATTTAATGCGTATTTCTGGCCCACTATAACGACTATACCCGTTTTTGTTTCGGTTCTTTATAGCAGTGACTGATAATTTTTACAGGTTACGGAATTTTGTATACTTCGAAGGATTTACTCCATGTTCATGTTTGCAGCTTTGGTTTTGATTTTATACCAGATCTATCCCCTATCTATTGAAGAGTCCGTACCAATCCGCCACTGTAAAAGCATTTTGATTTTTCTTTATCGACTCCATCGCGGAATGCAGTACAGTCAAGTTATAGGTTCCATTTTGTGCAAATGGCTAATATTTTGCACGCATACATCCAAATGATTCTTGCTGAATTCTACTCTGACCGCCATACGTGTCTAATGCACAACGAAATATTTGTCACGGATAACGGCGATAATTTGAGAAAGTCAAACCAAGTTGAGCCATTTTCACTGGTCCCTTGTTTATCATGTAATTCGTTCGATTGCTAGATTGTAAACAGACGTCTTTTTAGAATAATAAAACAATGACAAATTTGTACACACTTTCTATTGTAGGACACCTTGCAAATCAAAAATATAAATAATGAACGCAGGATCATCACTTATTTAACATCAGTATTGAGCAAAATATTCATCCACACTCTCACTATCACTGACAAATACAATAAAGTCATGTTTCCGACGGAAACCGTACGTTTTTCAGAGACACAAACACTTACATGCATACAATTTCTTTGAGTAGATTTTCACAGCTAGAAAGCTTCCTATATATTTTTTTACCAGGACAATTCTTGATGTTGGATTCCTGTTTTGTTGGCCCATGCCTTATTTCCCTTTCATCTTGGCCAGTAAATTATCTATAACGAGCACGTTCAAGGTCATGTAATAACGAGGGAGCCAGCAACGCGCCTATGACGTTACCCCAAGGGTGGTGCGGAAAACCGTGAAATTGATACTAATATGTTCAATTATAATAATGAAAAATTATACAAAGACTATTCTCAAGGGAGAATGTGCAAGGGCACATTGGGCTGACAAAAAAAAAAGAAAAACTTCATTCGTTTTCTCTTAATTGAATTGATCTAAAATTAGTAAAAAGGTTATAGTGGGCTATTATTTTAAAAAGCCTTTCGATGAATACTCGTATTAAGCGAACGTGGATAGAATATTTAACGTACTTTGTTTAAGAAATGCTTTCTTCACTATATAACTTTTTCTTATTCCTGCAGCTTAGGTTTTAATTAATTTGTTTTCGTAAATTCATCTTTAAAATAAACTTATTTTAGTCAAAGTTTGCAACTTTTTTTAATTTTACATCATTATTTACACTTTTATCCGCTCATAATGCACTGAACATGTCTGTATGTAAAAGCCGAGTTTATAATCTAATTATATGTGAGGCATATTTCTTGTGAGCTTAGTACATTTAAACTCAACATTTAAAAAAAAATAATAATAATAAAACCAACTCTTTGAATTATTCTCAATTCTAAACAAATAGAGAGTAACGCTTACTCTCAGATGCGACCAAATTCTTAGTCGTTTTTTCAATTAAACAGGCGGTTGTTTACAAATACAGACTGACAAATGTTGACATTGTCGGCCATTTTGCATTTTTTTAGATGGTTTCTGACAGATACGAAGGTTAGACGTGGTTTGGTGGTGTTTGGCGATTTTTACGATGCATAGGATTCTCTCAACTTAATTTAAGTAAGTAACATCCATCACAAGTCAAAAGAAATTGTTTTTTTTGTGGTTTGTGGTGGCTCAACGAGGAGCGATAGAATATTTATTATTACTGCACTAGGTAAAAGCCAACGTAATTTGTGCTTTGATGAAGTCTTGCATAGGATAGAATTCCATTTCCTTTTACCGTCTTTGAGGTTATTATGTCCGGTGATATTTAATTAGGGAACAGTACATGTGTAAATGACAATTACGAATTATTCAAATTTTTTCTTGTTCAATTACTTAGATTAATACAAATTTATGATCATAATAAACGTTCCGATAAACGAAGAATCTAAAGTATTATAAGAAAATTGGAAAAAAAGTTCCAAGAAATGCAACTAGCGAACCAAACGGAACTGAAGGTATGAGTAGAGTTTTCTTTCTACTTTCAAAACCTGTAAGATAACGCTTGCGAAGAATTTAACATTCAGTTGGAATTGAATTGCATATCTCCACTCTGTGCTCTGGGCTTTAAAATAACGCAGTGTATGCCGTGAAATTAGGTAAAGGCAAAGTTCAACCAGAAGTATTTAAAGTTTCCAAATTTGTATTTTACAAGTTAGCTTAGAATTAAACCGTCATAATATTTAAACAAAGTCCTCGCTAATTTCCCTGTTCAAAGGCAAAGCACAGAGTCGCTTGTAATAAATAAGAAAAATAGTCAAAAAATGGCAGCTCTGTTAAATGGTAACGCTGTGTTATCTAACGGACCAAATTATCTAACGGACCAATTTATCTAACGGAC
>NW_023998422.1:8703458-8737430 GCF_014805625.2 Glossina fuscipes
TTATCTAACGGACCAAATTATCTAACGGACCAATTTATCTAACGGACCAAATTAACAAAAGCCGTTGGCAAAACAAAAACTTAACATTATCTAACGGACCAAATTATCTAACGGACCAATTTATCTAACAGACCAAATTAACAAAAGCCATCGGCAAAACAAAAGCTTAACATTATCTAACGGACCAAATTAATTAACAAAAGCCGTCGGCGTTTATGCCTTCGATTTTTTGTGTGCAGATATTTAACAGATATATTATCTTGGCCAACGAGTTTATCTGTTTACTTAGCGAAAATAATCTTATAGCGAAGACAGGAACCGCTCTTCTTATTGTGAATGAATAATTAATGTGTCTATTTGTTTTTCTTTATAGATAGCCTCAGATGTACGAACATTATATGAGATATTTTGCAAATATAAAGCCGTTCTAGTGGATCCAGCCGAGTTTGCCTGTCTGAAAGCTATCGTTTTATTTCGGCCGGAGACAAGAGGTCTTAAAGATCCATCACAAATAGAGAATTTACAAGATCAAGCCCATGTATGTTTGAAAAATTATGTGAGAGAGAAATTTCTTGAATAGAAATGAAATTTTTTTTTTAAAACTATTTTTTTAGGTTATGTTGTCACAGCATACGAAAGCTCAATTTACGGCTCAGGTAGCACGATTTGGACGTTTGCTGTTAATGTTACCGTTACTGCGTATGATAAATTCTCATAAAATTGAATTAGTTTACTTTCAAAGGACAATTGGAAACACACCTATGGAAAAGGTGTTATGCGATATGTATAAAAATTAATTTAATTAAAATAATTTATATAAAAGAATGTGCGAATCTGCGAGTAGGTCTTTGTTTTTTTTTTTAATTTTTCAGTTTTATTTGACTTTATTGTTAAAACAATTTTGATGTTTAAAATAGTTTTAAATAAATATAAATTCCTTAATAAAATGTTTTAAATAAATTAAGAAAACTCTATCGCAACGGATACACAGAGTTGTATTCCTCGAGCACGATAATGATATATGCACTACGAAACATTTTTCTTCCCGAGTTTCTGGGCAATTTTCACTAGTTTTTATTTCTATTAATATCGTTTCAATTTTCCGATCTTTCGACCACAAATGCAATTATATAATTTTAATCCGAAAATGTTCTTCAAATTACAGCTGATTATTATTATGGTACTGCGCAACCAAATGAAAATAAAATTCTATGAAGCATAGAACGCAACTAAAATTAAATGAAGTTTGCAAGACCTTTGCAACATTTGTTTGCTACGCAGAAGAACAAAATGTTATTGAAACAGTATAATGTAAAAGTTTTTCTCATATGAAACAGACCAAATTGTCAAAGGTTATGCTTATCCCGCCCGTTTGATTTCAGGCTAAAAAAATTCTGCACAAGAAAGTAGACATCTTCAGATAATATATATTGGTTGTTAATGATGTAATGCAGCCTGCATATATATCACCTGTTTTTGGGATACACCCATTTTCCTATTCCTAGATGCGGTCCACCTATTTTTATTGAAATCCGTTAGGCGTAAGTTTGTAAATCGTTACAATCGTAAAAACGAAGATAAAAGGCTAAAGTTTGGCAAGAACATGATCGATTGGAAGTATTAAAAAATGGATGTGATCTGTTCACATATAGGCCAAAAATGAACAAAAAAAACTATTTCGACATATTTTTTAAAATTTTAATGTATAGCTTTCGATCCCGTGAATATATTTTTGAAAAAGTGTTAGAATCACCTGCATATGTTCATATAATTACTTTTTTGTTCATTTTTCATTTGCTGCTATCTTAGCGGACATTCGCGTTGCACAGTCTACAAAAAATTAAAAAAAAGAAACTTAAAACGGCGGTAGAATATTCTTGACAGGCGGCGAAACGTAGACTAAAATAGAAATTACGAAAAGTGACAATTAAAGTTACCATATTATTGCAACAAGTTTGCATAAGCAAATTATTCAAGCGCACGTGAAATTAACAGCAAGTAACACAGGATAGAAACAAAAACTACGTTGTTGTACTGTCTTTGTACCAATTAAAGGTGACGACGCTGTAAAGTTGTTCGAGTTTTACACATCTAGGCAGCGTCTGAGGAGGAGGCACGTCTCGCAGACTTTCTTCGCATTTAATGTATGCAGCCAAGATAAAGAAACGACGGTTCATTGCTAATCGGCAAATTCCAAGAATGCCGCTATGGTAGCACTTAACTTCATTGTTTACAAACAGCCCTGTTCTTTCACACATTTGAAAAGGGAGTAGCCGCTCTGTCTGAAAAACTCTTCAGCGTTTTTCAAGGCTGTGTGAGAATATGCAAATCGAATGGGTTTATGAACAAAGTTTTAAGTTTTTCAAAACTTATTTCTAGAATTTTATTTTCACGTCTTTTGTTCGATATGATTTGTAATTTTAATTAAAAATATTATTTATATTATTATTACAATTATTTTAGGCTAATAAAATAAATTCTTAGACTAAAAAAAGAAAACAAATTTAGTGTTCGCAACACATACAAAAGGTAAAAAAAAAACAAACAGTAAAAGCGATTTATTTTCAAATTAACCGTCTGTGTGGCCTGGGTGCCAACGTTTCATTAAAGAAAACAGGAAACTTTACAAAATATAATCATATTAAGTCACTGACCAGTTTAAAAGGAAGCACAGACTGGCGTAAAAGCGTAAGTTACCTTCGCTGTCTTTACGATTGGTTGTTGTATTGTTTTTTATTATTGTGTGATTTTTGTGGTTAGGTATGTTTAACCCGCACAAACAACAACAAAAAACTATAATAAGAAAATTTCTTGTTTTTAAACAAAAAATCGTGTTGTGTTTTAACACCAATTTTTCTTTTTTTTTTTAAATAAAAATATCTTGAAAGTGTATGAAAATTGACACAAATAATTTTGAAAAAAATAATAATGAGCGTTTAAAAATACACCGGCATATATGTTTGAAGATGTGCAAATGCAAATGTACACAATCGCTTGCGTGTATGTATTTAGAAAGATACTTTTTGAAATTAAAACACAAAACATCGGAATAATAAACACACAACGGCACCATTAACATCATTAATAACAACCTAAACGAAAAACTACTTTATTTATTTGTGTGTATGTTCGCATCTTTTTATTGAAAGTAAAAGAAAAAAATAAAAAAAGACATCATTCTCACATTTCATATGTGTGATTGCCTCAAGAGCATCTTTCAGAATTAGTGTTTATTTTTTTTTTTGTTTTGTTCATTCCAATTAGGTTGTACTATCTATAGTGTGTTAATATTGTGCTTATAACATAAGTATCATCATCATCAGTAAATAATTTATCAATGAAGAATTATTGTCTCCACTATAATTTAGTAGATTTGTATTTGTTTTTATTTATTTATTTTTTTGCTTATCAGTCAACTTTGTTTTCACATGCTTTCTTATTGTTGTTTGGGTTTCTATGGCATCCGTATTTGCATCTGTTTATCTCTCTGGCGCGCTTTAAAAAAGGCATCTTAATGAGAGAGAGAGAGAACTGTAGAGAGAAAGACTGAAAGAAGAGAAACGGGAAGAGAGTAGACCATGCATTTATAGTATTTGCAAAGTCAATGAGCTCTTAATATAAGTAAGACATACAAAGAGAGATTAAATATACAAAGAGGGCAAAATAAATAGTAATTTAGGTATCAGGGATGATAAATTCAGTACATTTTATTCGCACTTTTTTTTAAAACCATTTCATCTATCGCAAAGGATTTGGAAGCATCTGAAAGTAAGCGTATAAACAGTTGCTGTGTATATATTTAGAATTGAGAATTATTCAAAGAGTCGGTCTGTATTTGTTTACAATTGTTTAATAAATTATTTATTAACCTCCTCATCAATAAATAGATACATATAGGAATAATCAAACAATATCAACAAAATGTCAATATTCTGCTGCTTCAAAACCAAAATGATGATTTTTTGAAAAGTGATTATTTATAGGTCGAAGTAAGCAAATTAAAAGGAAATGAGTTAATAATATTATTAATTCAACAACCAATGATTAAAATATATTTCATAACATTGGTTAAGGAAAAAGAAACGTCTAAGTTCAATAAAATGGAAGCGTTGAACTTTTTAAAATTGTTGCAAAATTGTTTTAATAATGATTTTTTTACTTCATTTTGCATTTGTAACCTTCATCTTGAATTTTTTTTAAGAAAATTGGCCAGCTTCGATGTTTTCTCTACTGAATTTATGGAAAGTATTCTTGCTTTCCTGTTATATAGAGACGAATCTCTATCAAATAGAGCGACAAAATTGTATGCAATAATGCGGGGAAACTGCCAAAATCAAGAAAACTTATTACACGTGATTAACTATTACGTTGATTATAAAGAAAGTTTTCGTTTTAATTTAATACCTTTATAATCCATTGTAAAAATTTTTTAAACGTTTTCTTCCATTCCCGATCTAAACAATTTGATTTGTTATTAGTCTTACAATTTATTTCTCTTAGTAAATTTATTATAACGAGGAGATTATAGACGGACGAGATCAACTTTTAGATAATCTACTTCGCCTAATACAGTTGTTTACTCGTTTTGGTAATGCTACACCAAAAGTTACACATTATTTCGATGCGAAGATATATTTTCATGAAAGCCCTTATATTGAAGGAATCCTTACATGAAATTGTATCTAAAGTATAGACTATCTATAGTATAGACTTACGTAGTACAATTTCAATAAGATTTGTGTCTATGTTAATTTGCTATTATGAACCTTGTGTTCACCACGCAATATTAAAAATTAAATTTTTTAATATATAAAGATGCAGTTTTCCTACGAACGGTTATATGAAACAGGGATCAAAAAATTGACTCATTTGAACCAAATTTTTAATAACAGTTTAGAATGCACTAACCGTCAATATATGTGATTTTATAACTTTGTTAGAATTGTTGGAAATCAAATTTATGATTTTGAAATTTGTTAGTATTTTTCTTGCTTAATTTTTAAAAAAATTTATTTTTCTAATTTCTAACCTCTTTTTCTTGCTCTCTTTACATTTTTTTTTTCGCAATCACTCCTCTGCGATGAAAAATATCCCCGAGATGAACTCTGTTTCATACATTTTGTTGTACTTGATTTATTTTCATTAAAAGTCAAACACATTTTCACCAGAATGTCGGCATTTTTATTTGAAGGTCTTTGCATTCAAATTGAGCGAAATGCGAATAGCTTAAAAATCATTTAAGTGGATAAAAACGCTTCGACAACAACGAAAAGAAAGATAGAATATTCGATTCTACTATTGTAAGTTTATACCAAAAGTGTGTCGATCATAACAACGCTTCGACAACGTGGACTTTAACGCCATCAATCTTCCATGTGTTCATTTACTTATGTAAAGCTATGGGTCTTCGCTTGAGAAACTGAAAAATGGGAACTACAAGAGTGACCCTATTTTAACAGCTATAGGCTTAGTATGAGAAACTTTTGTGTGATGCCGTGATCTAGGGTTTCTCGTTTTGCTTCCATAAGTTTAGTTGGTCATAATTTCTTATTCTCATAATACAGTCTGTATGAAATGCTATATATACATATGTATTCGAGGAAATTCTTTTGTTTATAGAAGAAAAATGTTTTATTGATATTTATGGCGTTTTTCTTGCACTGTACATAGGGTTCGGTTGAGGAATTCGACAAAACGATGTAGAGTTCACATAGAATTGGTATTTTTAATTTGGCTTCACTTTAATAAAACTTACAAACAATCGCATGTTTCTTATTTAGGATTGGCATCTTTGCTTTTATCTGTAGAGAAAAATCGTGGCCTTATTTATATAGGTATATAGAATAAAAGCAATTCTAGGTAGAATTGAAGAAGTAGATCTGCTTAGAATTACATCAATTCTATATAGAATTTATAAGCGCGACAAACTAACCATTATTATTATTGTTCGATCCTTCATTTAATGTAGTATTGTCTACAGAATTCGAGATTAGCTCATCGATTTTCTCATCGATAGGCCACAGATTAAATTTGAATATAGCTCGCAGATTAGTCGCAAAGCGATGAGAAGCTGGCCGGTAATGACGAAAATAAAAAAGAAATAAAATCATAATAAATCAAGTTTTAAGAATTTCTCAAATATATTACAAATAATAGCCAATTAACTTACGAATCGTTCATGTATAAGACACCGTCTTAAGGGTTCTCTAAAATATTTTTTATGTAAAGTGAAGCGATTGGATAATTGATATCTTCTCGAAAAATACTTACCTTATCGTGCTTATAGGAACACCATCCTTAAGGAATTTACTTCAAACGGAAAAAGTAATTTCGAAATTAAGAAAGTACGTTTTTCTGTTACATACAAAATTCAGCATCTCTTTGTTAAGGAAATGCTAAGAGAGTAAATAGTTATTATTATTCGCTGTTCCTTTAGGCAATCTGAAAACAAGTTTCGTGCGGAAATTCAACACATTTGGCTTTCGTCGAAATTATGACACCTAACATGATTGTATAGAGATTTTTGCTCTACTAGTTGCGGTTACTTGTTCAAGTGATTAGTTTATCTCAGGTGAATTTCTGCTTAAGCCCAACTAGTGAAGTAATGAAAGATTCTCGTCAATAACGTATTGTAGTGGATTGTAAAGCAGGGGACTTACAAGCTTGGAAGTTATAAAATTAGCTTAGGTTAAAACCAATCCTTGTTGCGTTTAGGCGGTCCGGCTATCGACATTTATTGCGTATATTAGGCATTTCACTTATGTGACGATCATAGGAAGAAAAGTTTTTCGCAAATTTTGGGTGATCTTAATAAACTGAAAGAGAACACTTTTAACCAGAGTTTGATGTATCAATTAAATAATATTTCAAAGTTTTCTCTCCTTTAAGGCTTTGTCATTGTGTTTTCTTCTTGACATTCTCAGCTTCGAACAATGCATAGTAAATTTATTCTTTCTGTCTTCACGAAGACCAGTCCGATATTGAAAATCGAATGCTAAACAATTATCTAAGTGTACTTTTGTGTCAGCATATGTAGCTGTAGCTGTTGCAAACGGAGTAATAAAATTAATGTACTTGCGTATGAAGCTAGTGACTTTGACAAGAAGGTATATAACTGATGTGAAATTTTATTTATGTATTTTACAAAAGTAACAATACGCTTAGGATACCCTTTGGTGATTTGTATAACAAAAAGTGTGTGATTTGTGTTTCAATGCTGTAAACAAAGCAAAAAGTTTTCCTATTCTTTGATAACAATGTAGTAGGATCTTAGGTCACATATCTTCATTTATTAACTCGGAAATATTGATGAGACTGTCAAGGTAGCGAAAATTGTGTTAAATCGAGGAAAATTGAATTAAAAGTTTCTTACTTACACGCAATTTGGTATGCACGTCGCACAATATGCATACATGAATACCGCACAAAGCTTTTAAATTTTGTCAATTAGGATGAAAACGAACAATGACTGGGATACTCATGCTTTATTTTCTTGATCTTATCTTTCGTATTGAAAGTCCCCATCTGCATAGTTCTTTTTAAGTTAATTGTTTAAAATTCGTAAACTTTCGCCTGTGAAGAAACAAATGAATGAATCATTGTATAGTCGAGACAACGTTGCAAGTCCTGTAAGTCTGAGCTGCTAGTCAGCGTTATATAATTACTAATCATTTAATAAGCAATTTTTTTAATTAACAAACATAATCTTAATAAGAAGATTACAACGTATGCAGTTATTCCATATACGGGAGATGCTTAATTTCAACTTTCTACACGATTGACTTCCCTTTGTCAAAAATATTTCACAATCAACTGGCAAAAAATTTGACATGTGGCTAAGCGGCAAAGAACAAACGAAGAGGAATTCATAGTAGATAGTAGAAGAAGAGCTCAAGCCATAAAGACATTTCCGCTTCTCTTATTGAGGCGTAACCCGCTTCATTTTTTTCAAGTACATTGCTTAAGAACTCTGCTGCTACAGTAGATTAGCGTGTCATTTACATAGATTTGTAACATGACCGGATTACGCTTAATATGATGAATACATTATTACTTAGGCTGACAAATAAAGTTATAAGTAAATCTCCCTCTCTCAACCGGTCCCCCCAACTATTAAAGTTTGGAGCGAAGCTTAAGGCGTTAAAACTTTCCCATATATTTCCTTAAACCCCAATCATACCTTTTTGGGTGCGTTATAGCATTTCACTTCCGCGAAATTTTCACTTGCTTGTGAACCAGTGACTAGTGACCTATCCGTGGTGTTCAAGTTTAAGACAAAACGTCGTCGAATTTGATATGGAAAAAAACACTTCAACCTAAGCCCATTCACAGGTAATAAATAGAATGTTAGAGAAGCTTAACCTTTATTTTAAAAACACGGTCGCTTATCCACTTAGGACGTGTTCATCCGAACTTTTTTAAAGTGGTCAAAAAAAAAAAAAGATTTAATCACAAAAAAAAGGCTTTTGATCGGAACTTTTCTTTCTCCTAGTCTGCTGCACAACTCCACACTTTCTACCAAGTTATACTTCCCACCTCATCGAAATCATGCTTTCGTCCTCCCCCTCTTCCATTCTTCTGAGTTTAAAACTCGACCGATAAAATCTTTTCTCTCCCTTGTTTGTATGCCTATAGAAATACTCCCTTAATCCTTTTCACGTACTATCTGGATCTGGTGTTTCCTTTCATAATTTTGGCAAATCGATCAAGTTTTAACTTCCCTTCCTCTTGAACTTTTGTTTCAATGGGATTGTGTGCCTTTCCTTCCACCACGAATTTCTGCTAATACAATTGCGTAAGTGAATTGAAAAGCACACTTTCTTCAAGTTACTTTACTTGCTTAAGAACGTTCAAAGAAACTCCCTTAAGTTAGCGTTGCTTTCGAAACAATGAGGTTTTTTTGGCTGCCTGCTACTCATCCAAGTTCTGGCTATCGAATATTGGAAAGTTTATCAAGCGATACTGCGTGATCTCTGTCGAGTTTTTTCGCCCTCCTTCTCGTCTGCCTCTGTACCAGGGCACTATCCTCAAAGCTTCTGTGAAAGGGAAACATTATTCCGTTTCTTTGAAATGCGTGCATCCATTGAAATCGGGTGCTGCTCCAATGTCTTCTCGGCCATTCCCAATCTATATGACAATGGTAAGCAACTCTACTCGATTAAAATACGCCTTTGAACACTTTTCTATCGCATAAGCTAGGCCGTATTTTGAATACGTCGCCCACACGTCACTCAACTTGTGATATCAATTGCCTTCATAAAAATGACGGATTCGTTGAAGCGAACAAAAACATAAAAACATATCTCTCTGCTTGTCATGTTTATATCAAAACAATGATGCTAGCAGGATGAACAAAACTAACAAAAAAGAGAGGCACTCTCTGAAATTACTAAACACAAGTAATCTACCCTTCTAATGCATTCGAAAATATAAAACATAACCTATAACAATAATAACAATACTGGCACCAATAACAACAACAAAAACGTGGAATAACGCATTAGAACAATAACAATAATTCAAGAAAATGAAAAAAAAAAACGGGGCGCCAGAAAGAATCACAACACAACAAACACTAAACAACTAAGTAGTAGTAGTATTCCGCTATGCTGCTGGACTGAGCGGAGTGAGTGGTGAATGGTATGAAGTGGTGCTTTATTGTTTGTTTGTTTAAGGGTACAGCTGTTTAACAAAGAGAGCCAAAAAATGCTGAAAGAAGAGTTCACTTTTTCTTTTTCACTCTCTCTTGTTCGGTATCTTTCTCTCTCTCTCTCTCTCTATTTTTCTCTTCGCCGATTTGATACTCAGTTTGGGTTCATAACCGTCAGTAATGAAATGTCACAAATATAAAATCGTCCCCAAAGTTTTTTTTTTAGTGTGTTTAGATATGTCAATGAGTTTGGACGTGTTTGAGTATTCTATGCAGGTTTATGTTTATCTTCGTGTAAATTGAGACAAAATGTGAAAAGACAGAATCTTTGAAAACTAACACAAAAAAAAGAAAAAAAAAAGTAATGAAAATAAATAAAGCAGAAAGAAAGAAAAAGGAGCCGAAACATTAAATATTATGATGAGGAGGACTCTAAGATAAACATCAAGTGTTTTTCTTATATCTTTTGTATATATATATATATATATATGTATAAGTATAAAAAAAAAAAAAAATAAAAAAAGTTTCTTTGAGAAGCGTTCATTTCAACATAACAAGTAATTTGAAACTAAAGGCATTGTCGGCTGCATATAATTCATGTTTTTAGTAATCGTGGCAAAATCATAAAGTTTTTTATTTATCTCGGCAGATTTATAATAAATCTCTTCGCGTATAACGTTGTGTAGATGATATAAAAATTTAAATATCACATAACTTTAAAAACGTCATCATCGAGTAGATATGTTGATGTTCATTGTAATAATAAAAACAAAAAAATAATAATAATAATAAAAAATGAAGACAACAACGTAACATATAGCACAGCATACACAACAAATCACAACAGTCAACAGGATAACGGCAGGCAGCGATTAACAGCGATTGGCAATATAATCATCAGCATTATTATGAGCGTACATGGGAAACCATGAAGCAAAACACAAAATCCCTGTAGATACATGCATATATATACTACATATATACCTATATATAGACAATCCTATGAACAATTGATGTTTACATATATTAAAGCATTTCGCATATATGCACCGTTCTATGTGGGGAGTGAATAGCCTTTTCATTGCATTCTCTAAAATACAGGGGAGCCAAAAATAATAATAATAATAATAATAATAAAAAAGAAACGGCATTAAATAGAAATATTGAGAAAGCAAATGCACACACACACACATACACATACATGCATACAAACCAGTACACTATTGCAGTGGTACTCGTTTACTGAAATTCCTTAGAAATAGTAATAAAAAAAAAGCCAGAAATATAAAAGCGGAAAATTGAAATTTCTTTCTTTCTATTATTATTATTATTTTTTTTTTTTCTTGCTGTTGTTGTTATATTCATTTCGTTCGTAAACTATTGCATTGTATAGTGCGTGTGTGTTTGTGTATGTTTATGTGAACCTCCCTAAAAAGAAGAAATGTTTTCGTCTTGTACTTCAAATTGTCCAAGAAATGCTTAATACGACGAACGTATTGTTAACGTATAAATGTTCAGCTATGGGCCGTACAGATGTTCCTTAAACTCCTTTTGGTCGTGTAAGTACTAAATGCAACTTAAATATCTATGTATGAGTAAACTAAAATATATATATACAGATCTATATGTTTATACAGTAATTGATATTTGTTTAAGTGCACTTAAGACTATTTCGAGATTGATAAGAGCTAATGGCTCATGTATTTGAGGAGAAAAAAAAACCGCTTAAGCTACATATGCATCACAAATCAAATAAAGGAATGTTTAATAAAAAAAAAAAAAAAAAAAAACAACGAGCAGCTAAAGGGATACAAGAAGTAGAGCGTTTCGCAACAAGAAGAATGACTTGAAATCATTCAAACTATAGAGTCATTGGTCACCAGTTGTATGACAGGTGACCCAACCTTCATCCAAACTGAGATCAGTTGACATTATTCAGTGAAGAATCCAGTCGTTGTACTGGCACTCCGGCAACGAAAATCGTAACAAACGCTCGTTGGCTGTGAATGAAGAATCTATTGCACTATTCCTCTCAGGCCTTCGTAGGCCAAAAGGCAACAGTTTCTTGCTTATTAAGTACGGAGCTTCATCACTTAAAACATTCGCGTTTAAGAAATCATAATCTTCACATTAGATAATTTCTTCACATTTTTCAGTTACCCCAATCTATAATGAACGAAATCAGATAACGTTAGACGTTAGATACAAGTCATGGTAAGGCTTTGAGTGTTCAAAAGAAATGCCGTTCAAGTTATTTGCAGCTAGCGTTGTGTTGTCATTTGCCGAAGAGATGTATAACTTCCTTTACGGATCCTTTCCCTAAAAGTTTATTAGAAACTCGTTCCATTTAGAAATGATCTTCAATATCGTCCCAGCCAATTTTCAAGACGATGATGATGAGTGCTTGACAGCCGGTAGGTAAATGTAGATAAGCGTTATAGTTGACCTTTTGTACTTTTGGCAACGTTTTTTACTCAATTTCCTATCAACCCGGCCAAGGCGCTCGAAAAGTCGCTTAAGCGAAGAGTTTTAAGCCACTTAAGAAAATGTTTATTGTATATTGAGGGTACTTTCGTGGATAAAAGGTGCCAATAACGGTTGACATATTTAGAAAGTGTCTCAAACGATTTCTTGCATCTTGCCGAGTAAACTAGAAGAACTAGCGAAAGATAGCGGTATCCGAGGGGATTAGATAAGGCTTGCGACTATCCAGTCGTTGGCCGGGGGCTCGAATCTTAGTGCAGTAGACCATACTTTGTAAAAATACATTGCATACTGTTTACTGTAACTTTGCTATGATTTTTGATCAATGATCTTGTCTATAATGACATAATTGAAGCATGCAAGCATACGTATTGTTTAATCCGGCTGATATTGTAGCCAGAAATGAATAAATAAATATATCAAGTATCATTAATTATTGCACGAGGAAAGAGTTTCTTTGATTGCCTCAGAAGATGGCAAAATCTGTTTAAAAATTTTTTGAAAGCTACTCATGCATCGTACGGGATAACCTGGAACAGAGAAAACAAAAGAAGCCACTGAATATTATTGGGAGTAGATGAGGTATATAAAAATGATGTGTCCTCTATTTCGGAACACCTGCATCGCAGATGAAGGTCGAAAAATTTGTTAGGAAAATATTTTAAATTCACTTTAAGCATCGCGCCAAAGAAGTTAATGGCGACAGTCAGTAGCGTTCTTGGATTCTGCTCAGGCATATAGTTATTGTGTCTTTTGTTACTATCTTCAAGGTTTGTGATCATTTTTGAATTGTTGTGATAGAAAGTTTTTGCAGAATACATTTAAAGGACACTTTAAGTCTTTTTGTCGACAGAAAACAAACAAGTAAAAAAGTTATATTCGGCGGGAGCCGAATCTCACATACTCATCACATGAACGCTTGGTCCATTTAAGTTTGGTTTTTTCTAAACACCACAAGACTTAATGCATTAAACGTGTACCAGAATTAAAGCATAACTAACACTCGCACTCTCCTCTTCAACCCTTTTCATTTGATACCGATATTGAAGGTATTTTTAAGAAGACATTTATCCACTAAGTCGTGACTTCTATCGCAATTAATTTAGAATTAACACACAGCTTTCTCATTCTACACTCCAAGTTCTTTTATTTGATACCCATATCACTGGTATTATTAACAAAAAAAACTAATCCACCACGTCGCAGTGTCTACCATATTCAGACATTTTAAGGCGGATAGTATACCTCCAGTTGAGGAAGTTCCAAAATAGTTTTAAGCATTCTGTCTTGCTTGCCTTATAATAGATAAATAAGCATAAAACTTAAAGAAAGTGAATAAATAAAAATTAATCATTTGTAACTTAGTGTGGACATGGCCGATTTTTCCCACATGTGCACGTAAACGTAGAGTGTTTTGCAAAGTAAATGTGAAAAATTTCAAACTTCTCTAACTTTTATAATTTCTGAATAACGAGCCAAAAACCCAAAAATTTTTGTCAAGAAAAACGATGTTGTGTTCAGTTTATGCTCCACTTCTGGCTATTATTCTGACCAACTTGGCCCATTTTTAATACCAACCTGTGTGCAAAGACATTCAATGTTTCTACAAAATTTGAAGTCAATATCTTCATTTTTGCGACAGCAGAGTGTCAACAACAAACATCACATGGACGGACGGACAGACACGGCTTAATCAATTCATAATTTAACGCTGATCAAGAATATGTATAATTTATAGGGTCTCCGATTCTGTGCAAAAAAAAGCCAAATGAGTATATCTCCATTCTTCAGTGGTGGGTATAAAGATGAAAAGCCATTAATAGATTTATATATATATAACAATTGTTACTTATTAGCACTCTCCAAAGTTTTTCATTCCAATGAATCGATTCCCGTGACTCTCCTAACGTTTTTCTCTTAAATTCCTAACTTTCTAAATTTGAGCTTTCCAAGTGACATTCGAAGCTTTCGGATGAACGCATTGAAAAGGTTAACAATTACATATCTTTTCGAAATATAATAAAATTTTCTTTTAAAAAAAAATCTATGAATTACGAACGAAGAAGGGGAAATGTTTAACATATACTTAGCTGGTGCAAATTACTTTTACCTCTTGTTCGAGAGAACCTCTTAAGATGGTTGTAGATGAGTCCAGACGTTTCACAGATAACTAACAAAGACTCATCTCACAAATTTATTTAATTACCTCCTCCCACCCGCATTTCTTGCAGAAAAACACGTCTATAGAATCTGAAAAGTCAGCAAAGCATTTTATCTGGCGGTATGTCTTCGTTTGAGAAAATGTAAGCGAGTATCAGAGTTCGAGAAAAAATGGTCAATTGTCGGCTTGCAAAGAAAAAAAAAAAAAACTCTTTTCTCAAAAAAAATAAGATTTGCTTCTACAATTTCTTCGTTAGTTCCACATTGCTTAAGTCGCATCGCAAACAAACACATAACCTTGTGGCAACGAAGGGACAATGTCTGTATTGGTTGCGATCAATCATTCTCTACGTACGTTAAAATACAGCGATTATCAGAAGGAAAAATGTATGGAACGGGGGTGAGGGTGCGGACGTAGCCGTAATCGAGGTGCATAGCCAAACGCTAAGTGCCATATTTTTACCGATCGAGCACCCATTATAGCGATCCCATGCTAATCTTAATGAGTCTAGTGGGAATTCATCTCTCGAATTTGAGCTCTCCTATGCCTACTAGATACTCGCGTTCCTTACTTCCTAGACTAAGCTAAGCGCTAGTCAATGGAATAGTAACATCCAATGTACGTAAAAAATTTTAGTCTCGAAATATTAGTTTCACGAAAAAGACGAACATTTCACACTTTTCCTGTTTCTTGACACGGTAAAGCAACGTTTGCCTCGGCATTGCCGTCGTGGTGCCTGGGCGCTTACTGTTTCAGTTTAGTTAAGCGTGGAAGAACGGAATTGTTAACCTTAGGTAAAGGAATTCGTTGCGAATGGTAAGATCGTTAAACTAGAATTTCTTGGTATTTTTTTTATGCTAACCTAATACCGTATGCGTAGAGAAGACAAGCCGTGTTTGTAAACTTGAAAATAAGTAAATCAATGAAAGTCGATTGATTTGAAAAATATATTTATCGCTTAGTAGGTGCGATTCTAAAAATGGAAATTTTCGAAAAATTCCTTAGGGAAAGCAATACTTTTTTTAAATTAAATATTTAAGACTTTATCGCTATATATATAAAGTCAGTTTAACTCGAGCATAGTACACAATTTCGTTTTTGCTCAAAAAGGATTATCTTCAAAACGAATGCTTTACGATTCATGTTTCTGTTGAGATACAACATTTTATATTATTATTATTATTATTTTTATTAATTCTCTTAAAAGCACTAACATCTTAAAGGCTACCTGGCTTTTATTAACTACTCTACCGCATTTGAGAGATTTGAGAACCCACGACCATTGAGTTGCTGGTCGAGATTCTTCGCCTTCGGCCACTCGGGCGGATTACATTTTATAATTATACGCAATGATTAAGAAAATTAAATCAAAATAAAAATAAAAATATGGATGAAAAACTAAAATATATCCCTTAGGATTAAGAAAACACAAAAAACAAATTTTATTGCAATTAACTATCGTAGAGTGAGCGTGCGGATGATGGTCTCTTGACGTCCACAAAATATTGTACAATATTTTTTCGATAGCTTTTAGAGTTTATCAAAAATTTGGAGTAAAGCGTTTCCTTTGCTTCTTCTAATGTGCTTTACATGTTGCTCACGCAAAACACAGTATGGGGCAATTAATAATACGTTTAGTAATAATTTTACTTTTTGCTGCTTTTCGGGAGCATGATATCACACTTGCGAGATAAATGTGCGTGTGTGTTCAGTGAACACACGAACGTAACAAAATTCAGGACTATTTTAGACTCTATCCGTGATACGGTCTGTCTATGCTTTATGCAAATGATTTCCTCCCCATAAGTACAACTTAAATGCAGCTTGAAATGACAATAATCATCAAGCATTTATTGAACAGTAAGCCAACTACGACATCATTAACAGCAGGAGGGATTAGCTTCAGCAAAGCACAAGGGGTCGAAGACTTTAAAACGGGGTCCTTTTATTTTTATAATTATTTTGTTGCACTTTATTCCGCAGCGAAGGTCCTAAACCAGGATCGTATTGTCTTTTAGCCAAGGCACCAATTTACAAAAAAGGCGGCCTATCCAAACATCTTTGCCCCACTTACTTGAATAATCGACCTTGTTATTTAAATAAACACTCAGTTCCTGTTGGACTTGCAGCCAAGACACCCTGTCGAGAAGGCAATTGTTAAACCACTTATTACAGGCGGCTTCACTTCTTGTCGAGTGCGAAGGAACACAGACTATAGATAGAAGGCTATCGTCTTCCTATATAAACGTGGAATATATTAAATGAAAGGTATTGAAATAACTTCAACTAGTTCCAACTGTCAACTTCACTTGTTTACATCGAGTTTCCTAGACAACCGTTCGATAAAAATTGAATTCGACTTAAATGCAGGTGCACCACAACGTTCTCTTCTTTCTCTTTTACTCTTCCTGGTGTTCATTATACGTAACTAAATACCCCATTTACTCATTTGCAGATGAGAGTATCTTGCTTTACTCGTTCTCCTTCAGAAAAAGACTATGCTGCACCGACCTACAAAGCAAACGTTGAGAGACACAGCTAAGACAGACTTCATAAAAATATATGAATGAGCTGAGACTACAAAGCAATTAACGCTCAATGCTTTTTCTTAACGCATATGAAAAGCGGCGAGCAAACCATATTCTTTAGTAGTTTCAATGTAGAAGAATTGGGAACGTTTGATATTCTTGGCATGAGGATACAAAATGATATTCATTGGACAAAACAAGTATTCGAAGCGTCGAAAGACGCTGTCGAGCTCGTAGATCCTTTAAAGCTTCATTGCTTCTTCACTGCAACCGGTATTCGTATAATTTACATCGCGTATATCTGGAAAAAATTAGAGTATATGAGCGCGTAAGCCTCTAGAGATCCCCTAACGCATACAGCGAAGCACAAAGCTGCTCATGGGCAACGAGAATGCGTCAAAAACTGTCGAAACTCTTGCACATCAGCGTAATGCGAACTGTGTTGCGCTAATATATAGATACACAAAGGGTTAGGAGAGATTTGCCAGGTACTTTAACAGGATCACTAACCTTTTTCACATCGGGCGCTGAAGTTGCGTCCATACCGCATGACACACTACTACGAAATATCGCACTGCCCGCCTTGAGGCTATTTTACCGGTAAGAGTCTTCTCCTCCTTTCACGCGGTTCCTGAAACGCTATGCTTCAGTAGTACTCCTTACCATTGCAAATGTATCTACCTTCAAGTCGAACGTATACAAGTACTATACACTGCCGTGACTCATTGTTCATTAAGAGAACTGCTTGTCTTCAGGGAAATCCAACACTAGGGGTCTTCTTCGTCATAGTTCTTCCGGATATTTCCCCTTTTAAGTCGAATGTACATAAATACTACTGCTCTCCTCTCTTCCTTCATTATTATAATCCTTCCTAAGCATCCTGTCCCCACACATATAGAGGACATTCCACGATTGGATGGTCGAGAAAGAAAACCGTGTAATTCCTCCGATGAAGACCATACCTTTTAGAAAATTAATTAAAGCTAATGAAAAAATGAAAACTTGTTTCTTAATCATTCGGGCATATAGCGTGCATTCGTGCCGAATAAATTCGATTCAAAAGCAAAGTTCCATCTTTTCGTAGCTTTAAATCAAGACCTGGTAATACGAGCCTCGTATAAAGCTGAATAAAACGGTTGATTTATGATGCTTTCTAAGATTATTTGTAGTTTCCATTATTTACATATAAAAATATATGGGAATGCAGTAAAACTTATATAATACCTGGTGCACTCACCGTTTTCCAGTTGTTAACTAAATGCTTTTATGCGAATATCCGGTACTGTGAATAGAAATTTCTAAGACTTTTTTTTTGTATTTATTTTAACGTCTTTAGCATTGTCCTCGTTATAGTTCATGTTTCTTTTTAGCTTCTCAATGTTTTTTTTTTTTCTATTTTTTTTTTCCTTTTTTTTTATGTGACATGGTATCGTGGTCTCTGCTGTTGTCATTGTAAATATAGGGAGAAAGGGGAAGGAGTGCAGTAAACTTTTAAGGATTGCAACATGATATAAGAATAGGGTAAAAAAAAAAAAAGGAAAAAAAAAACACTAGTAAAATGGAAACAAAAATCAAAATATTACTAACAATGTATAAAGAATTTGTCCACTATACGCTGCGCGTATATGTGAAATAGTAGATTAGCTAAAAAATATTGAGCTTTTAAGCAAGATAGCTTAGATAATTAGCTGAAAATAATATAAAAATTGAATGAATTGAAAATGATTTGTGATTATCTAAGAGCTCGTTATTTTTTAGACAACTTTATATGTACACACATGCGATGCTATATGCGTATGTACGTAAGTACATACAAAAAAAAAGGACGGAGGTACGAATAAAACAGAGACAGGAAGGATAATAGTTTAGCAGTTAAAAACTCAATTGTTTGTATGCAGTCATGTATGTTTGTTGTTATAGAGGTTATGCAGTTGAACAATGCACAAAGTCAACATATAGTGTAAACGCATAGACTCGTAACGAACACATCTACATACAAAATATAATATTTGGTCGAATTGTAATTTTGTTTGTTTGTTTGCTTGTTTGTTTGTTTGTTTGTTTGTTTGTTTGTTTATTTGTGCCGCTGAAACACTTATTTCTTTTGATTGTTTAAACTTCTAATAGAATTTTATGGGTCTTGCAATTGTTGTTCATGTTGCTGCTACTGCTGTTGTTGTTGCCGTTATTGTCATTGTTGTTGTTGTTGTTTTTATTATTACTAATTCTAAAGGTTCTTCGGGTTCTATTCTGTCAGTTGCTGTCAGCTTTTGTTTCTTTTTGATTTAGAAGCATTAGCCATCTAACCACCAAATGTCATATAAAAAGCAAATATATAGACATATACAAACACATTCGCATATTTTATTTAGGAATAGAGTAAAACATAAACTTTTACAAAATACCGTACACTCGTACAATATTTAATTTTTATTACGTTTTTGTTTTCTTCCGAAATTCACGTAACTGCCTTTGCTGTTGTTGTTGTTGTTGTTGTTGTTGTTGTTCTTTCGCTGTTCATATGTGTAATTGTTAACTTTAGTGGCAGTTAAAACTTTTTTCGGTCTCCTTTTTTTTTATTTTCATTTCATTTATTTATTTATTTTGTTTTTTTCTAGAGCAAACCCCACGCATTTCCTTATACTGCAGATGTATGTTACTGTTGTAGTTGCTGTTGTCATTGTCGTCGTCGTTGTTGTTGCTGTTGTTGTTGTCATATACATACGTTTTAATTCCCAAACCAGCGTTTTTTATTTATTTCAATTTTCTTTTCGTTTTTTTTTTTTTATTTTTTTTATTCCATTTTTATTTCCATTACAACTCTCTGGCCCTAGAAAAGCACAACCGTTTCGTATCGCAGCCGTCTATCATTTCTGATAGCGTTTGGGTACACAAGCCGCTAGTGCTAGTTGCTGCTGCTGTTGCTGTTGTGTTGCTATTGCTGTTGCTGCTGCTGCTGGTGGTGGTGCCTGGGTTAGTTGACTAACTAACTAACTAACTGCCGGCTGTCTTGTCGGCCTAACTGTCTGAGTGCCTGCTTGGCTGGCCGGGTTGGCTGGCAATGAGTCTTATTTAATTTATTAACAAAAGACATTCAGCGGACATGATGTGATCTTGTTGTATTTGTTGTAGAACACATTCATACAATAGATATGAACTTTACTTGCTTTAATTTGTGTAGTCACATCTACATATGTATATATATATATATATATATGTGTATATATGTGAATATGTGAATATGTTCGGGCACACGCTTACTTATGAAAGTCAATGAAAAATTGTTAAGAATCTATTTAACCGAGAGTGACCGTTTCATTTAAGCATAATTTCATATAATAAACTTAATTATAATAATTAAAAATTGCTAAGCAAACCCATTATACTGAAAATTATATTAATTACATTAATTATAAATTAATTATAAATTAAATATTTTATTGCTTCATAAATACCGTGCGACTTATCGGCATCATCGGCTAGTATCGCTTAAATTAAGCGAGAATACGGGTACATACAAATACACGCATAAACACACACCCGCCATATCCCACACATCACAGATTAAGAATATCATCCGACCTTAGGGAATAGTACAATAATTTACTTTTCTAATCGTTTACTTATTTGTAGTAATTAGTGGGATTTGCTTAAACTAATGATTAGAGGACATGCGTTTACCGTCAAATTAATTATTCGCTTAAGTCTTAAATTGACTTGAAATTTCTATTGTATGTATTTGCGTACAATAAAATTCAAATGGGAAATTTCTTTAATAGAATGAAAAAGACACAAAAACAAAAACACACACAAAGAAAAGATATGCAATTTTTGCTCCCATGGGTGATAAGCGTACGATTGCTAAACATTTGTTCAAGTTTCATGCTAAGCCACACAGACTTATAGTGCTATAAACAATCGTGTTTCAGGGATTAAAGTTCTCTCTCTTTCTCTCTCTGTCTTCTCTTTTTCATCTCATAAGAGGGTGAATAACATTTTTAACATACGCCAACAAAAACGCTTTGTTGATGCTCGAGAAATCCTTATGGAAACTACTAGTCTTCGAGCATTAGGTCAAATGTCCGGCTGTAGAAATTACTATGTAATTTTTACTTTGCTTGATTGAAAGCGTGACTTTCATGATCTCTTGGCCTTTTACGTTAGGCAACTACGTAACTATCTATAACAGTATCTCACAAATTATGAACGTGCGATGATGTCTTTCGGTAGCGCCTTTTTAAAAGTTCTAATAAAAAAGATTCTGAAAAATGGCTTTTGCTTGGCGAATGGGTTCTCTATAAGCGTAATAAGATTATGCTTTTGGCTTATAGCTTAAGAAATATATATATAATCTTTTAGTGTCTTGTAAATTTTAAACGTGAGATGAAATCGATCGATATCATGTTTTCAAAGGTAGAAACGTGCTTCCTATATATATATATCTTTGCGTAAGACTTGAGAAAGTATGTCATTTGTTAGGACTTTATAAAGTACAGACGTGCCAAGAATTCGATTGCGGGCAGTTTCAAGAGCTTGCGATGCAAAAACCTTCCATTAAGGCTTTCCATTGTGTTCAGTTGGGTGTGTATAAGTAAGTAAAGTGTTAATATTGGTTTCTTTATAAAATCTACCTTACGCGTGCATTTCTTCCGAGATTGCAGATCGAGATAACTTTGACGTTGACATTTGCGTGCTGTCAATTTCGGTGGTTTATAGGCCGCAGTTGAGTGTACATGAAAGTGTAAAGAGCTACACATTATTTACAACGCTTCATTCTGATTATGTTTTAAGCTGGGAAAAATGCATAGAAATGATTAAGTTATCTTGGAGTGATAATGAAGTGTCTCATAGGCAGAAAGATTATGATTGTTTATAAACGTTCTCCCATTTTTGGCGAAAGCAAGCCAGAAAGTGATCTTTACCTCGAGCTGGGAAGCTCGCTTGATACTTAAGACTTCTCTCCTCCTGATTAGCACTGATTCGGATCGACGCATTCATATGTAGCAGATCAGCCATAAAGCAAAGTTGAAAATGTACGAAATTGAGACGATTACTACTTCACCTTGAAACCTTGTCAACTGTGCTGTTAACTCTTCTGCAAGCTAACCGATAAGAGGCAAAAGACTATAAATAGTAATCGTACATATTACGATTATTAAGCTTTGCAATCAGTCTTTCTTTAATTCGATTTGAATTTTATCAAAAAGTAGAGAAAACTCATTTGTGCGTCTAGCGGTTCTCTCCGTACGATTGGGTAGATAGAGCGACAGGAAATGTCAAAGACTTCAGGATCTATATAGTTTCTGGAAAAATACTACAATCTCTTGCTGTTTTGCAAATTATGGAAATGCCCACGGGCCAGTCGTAGCCATTTTCGTACGATACTTTAATTCTCCGAAAACAGATATTCTATGGCAAGTTATCTCTTTACAGACACTTGGATAAATCTTGGTAGCAAAAGTAATTATGTAGAAAAGCCCAGCTTAAGTAAGTATGTAAGAATGTGTCACTTCTGCATCATAGTTTTCGATTGCTTCGACAAACGATACACGTCTATGCACAGTATTTTATTTACGCTTCGATGGGTGCAGGCGTCTATAGGTCAGACAAAAGTATGACAATCCCTTGTCATTTGGGGCGTGTATCCATAAGCCCATCGGGATCGGTTCATTAAATTCGTTAAATGCATATGTCTTCGATACGATTACTTAACTGTATATTTGCAATTGTTGCAAATGCCATAACGAAAGCAGTTCGTCTGCATTTTTTGGTAACAGCTATAAAATTATATGTGGTAACGCCATTTAAACCAAGCGGGATAGAAAGACAAAAAGCAAAACGTTATCAAACCTTAGAGAATAGCGGCATTGTTTACGCACAATCTCGACTTAACTAATTTCTTTTATTTATTTATTTATTTTTTTTTTTTGCCATTGTTAGCATAGTTAGCTGGAATAGTTGAAAAGAAAGATTGTCTATGCAATTTTATGTTTTTTTTTTTTTTTTTTTTTGTTAACGGTGTGTTCGTATAATTCCTTCGAAATGTTTTAATTATATTGCAAACAATAAGGCTTTGGCAGTTTTATAACTGATTCTTCTATCAATCTTCTTGGTCTGTTATCTAATTAGCATAAAGTTTTTTGCCCACGAGGGAGCGTTTATCTGAAACATCCAACACTTAAGCAACTCTTACTCTTTTATCCAGCGCATGTCTCGCCTGAGGAGTACTGATTATATTAATTTAAAAATAGCAATAAAGTTAAAGTTCTCTTACAATAATAATTATTTTTATACCCATCACCGAAGGATGAGGGATATGTTCATTTTGTCAAAACGTTTGCAACGTCCAGAAGCAAAGCATCAGAGACCCCACAAAGTATATATATTCTTGATCAGCCATCAAATTCTAAATCGATTTATCCATGTCCCTCTGTCCGTTTGTGTAATGCTTGTTGTAAACATTCTTCGGTCCGCAGAGAAGAAATGACTTTAAATTTTTCAGAAAGATTGGAAGTGTGAAGGCACGCAGGTTGGTATTGAAAATAGGCCAAATCGGTCGAAGGATACGGCCACAGCTCCACGTGAACTGAGAGCACTCCTGGGTTTTAAAGGGAATGAAAAATTGATTTTTCGCCCATTACTCATAAACTATAGCAAATAAATTTCTATGGGCGATGCAGTAGCATCTGTGGAAAAAAATTGGTAAAAATCGAACGCGCCTACCCAATAGGTTATCAAAATTTGAAATAAGCTATAATAATGCCCCACAGAGTACATAAATTCTTGGCCAGTTACAATCCTTGAATGCATCTAAACATATCCGTCTGTTCGTCTGTCTGTTTACGCAACTTTGTAGTATTTGCGGTAAGCATTCTTCCGTCAGCGAAAATGAAGGTTTCGTCTAAAAATTTGCTAAAGAATTTGGAATTGACCTAAACATTTCAAAGGACACGCCTCCAACGCCCACATGCCTACAATCCCGAAAAAAACTTTGTTTTTGAAAATAGAAAAAAAACAGCTGCGCCCACTCCATATTATGGAGCATGAAAATTATGTTCATTTTTTTCTTTCGTCTTCCTTAGGGTAACGGTGATGGGTATAAAAGATTCGGTCCTTACCAAATTAAATTTTCTTACTTGTTTGAATTCATTTAAAAACATTTCAATCGATTCACTCATCATCTATCTCCTCGTTTGGCTGAACCGACGTTTGCTTATACGTAATAAAATTTGAAATTGTTAATGTAATTTTAGGCGTACAGCGTAATAAATTTGTTTTAGAAAAAGATGTCGAGATCGTTATATAACCCATTCACTTTTACGAAGTTTTTTAAATACATTTCGAGAAGTCCTCGACGGACGGAGTTTTTAAGGTGTATATAAATGCTCTGGGATCTATAGAGGTCCAACGGCTTCAAAAAAGCACCTGATATGTCATATAGACCGATAGACAAGAGTCGCGATTGCGGCTCGCAGTTCTTCACCCTAGCGAAGTTTGACCATACTTGGTCGTAGCTTTAGTCAATGCTCTATCGGTCCATGCATAGCACTTAACGGTCCACTCCTTTCTTTTCACACTTCATTTTGATCATCGTCGTGTTACACGTAACAAGCATTCATTTAATCTCCGTAATAATAGTTAAAAATTAATTGAATAAGTTTCGTCACCTCTTCAAGGTAGAGGAAGAATTCGTCTTTATTTAAAAATTCCAAAATATGCAGCGACCAATGGCTTATAGCTTTAGACTTGGCAAAGTCGTAAAATGTTGCAAAAAATTCCGGATACTTTTTACACAAAATGTGTATCCATCAATACCTTAGAGCCTTCTAGTTGGCAACATTGTAAAATTTTATATAAATCTTTACCCAGATTAAGGGAAAATGTGTTCCAATTGGTTCACCAACAAGTTTATAGCTAAAATTCGATCGTATGATCAGTTGTTTATCATTACATCGCTTGCGATACTGTGCGGATTGCATCACATTATGTGTGGATGTATGCAACACCTAGATGGACTTGGAATAGATATACCTTTTATTATGCGGATCGATTCAGCAAGTGGCTCTAGTGCGTGTCTGTCCATCTGTCCATTTGATTTTCTTATGTTCAAGCTACAGTTTGGTACACTGACCCCTTTCGGTCCAAGTATAAGCGCTAGTGAATACGGTTTTTCCAGCGACTTCACATATAAAGTTTGATGATTTTGAAAAGTCCTTATATGAATTAGTTTAGGATATTTAATGATGGGCTGTGACTTGCTATAGTCTTTTCGTTTTTCATTTTCTTTTTTTTATTAGTTTTATTCATAAAATTTATGTTACTTTTAATGTGGAAAACTAATGCAGGGTTAAAAAGGTTGAATTGAATTCAATTAATTTAAGATAATGTAGCTGAGTGAGAAAGTTTCTTTTATATAAGTTCTATAAGCATAACTATAACAATTGTTCTAGCTGTCTATCTGTCGCCAGACAGTCGAAGTGCCGTACATTTGATATTCTTGCTGTTGAATAACCTTTCATTCAGGTAGATTAACAGTTCGAATGACTAGAAAATCCTTTAAACCGAAACAATGCCGGTTAAACGGTTTTATTGATCGATTTTGTAATTTCGTTTACCTGCCTCTCTTCTTTTTTTTTCTTTTTTTTACTTAATTAACGAAAATTCAGCTTAAAAAAAGAAACCACAACAATCTTTTTTCCCAAGCTCAACAGAATGCTCGCTATTCATTAATTTCCATTGAATTTTAAATGAAAATTTTTCTCTAACATCTGCCACACAATACGCTAAGGCAGGATAGAGAATTTATATACATGTACAATATATAAATATATATATATATATATATATATATATAATAACTTATAAAATATATATATATTTTTATATATATATATAAAAACAACAACAAACGTTTACTACCTCCATATAATTGTACAACAATTTTATTATACACAAATCGACCGACCGACCGACCGACCAACCAAGTTACAAAAAACAAAAAAAACAAAAAAAAAAAAAAGTAAAAAAGACAAACAAACAATAATAAAAGCAACAACGGCAACAACAACAGCAAAACAAAAGAGAACAACATAAAGCAACATCATCATCTTAATTGGTTATGAACAATTTATTAATAATTACTTTTTATTTTATTTCATATTCATTCTGTATACATACGCATTAACTACGAGATGAGAGTTTTCAGAGTTTCTTAGGGTAAGAGTGCATGAAAAAGCGGCTGATTGTGTCTTTGTGTGTGTGTGTGTTTGTGTGTAAGCGTTTCGTTCTTTTAAAAACTGTGATGCTGACGTACATTAGTTTTATGCAAAGCAATGTAGTTCTTCGGGTCTGCGCTTATGTGTGTATGTGTGTTTTTTTTTTATTTTTTAGAAGAGAAGAAAGAAAGTCAGTTGTGCGTTAACTCTTGATACAATATTTAAAAAACTATGAGAATTTTTTTTACTTTACAATGAATTAATCACATTCGTTTATACTACTATGTATGGTCTGTCTGTCTGTCTGTCTGCTTGCCTGCGCGCCTGCCTGCTTGCCATAGCTGTCGTAGTAGTAATTGTCGTCATAGCCGTTGTTGTTGTTGTTGTTGTCACGGTACGCGTATGTATTATTCACTCTCCACGTACACGAAAAAATGTTAAATTGATGTTATTGTATTTTTGTGTTTTTTTTTTTTTGTTTTTTTTCAATTTCTTTCGAGGGTTGATTTTCGGGTAAATTCTTAACACCGCTTACATGCACATCTTGAAGTACGTGCTTGTGTGGTAACACATAAACGAATGCATGCATATATTCATCATCACTTATAAGTATTACAAATTTTTTTTTTCTTGCTTCTTTTTGTTTTTTTTTGTTTTTTTTTTTCAAATAATAGCAACAAGAACAGGAGCAGGGACCAAAGATGTAACAACAACAACGACAACAACAGCAGAAATAAGAAAAGTTCCCTGATGTCGCCTTTACATCAAATTTTTATGAATTTCATGCGACCATTTCAATTACATCCTTATGCAAAGCGTATATGCGTATGTAGATGGGAAAGTATGAGTGCACACACTCTCTCGGTCAGGGATTCTCAAACATGCATTTATACAATTGAACAAGGAGAAATCAAATCAAAAAACAAGCATTTGCCTATAGACACTTTTCCCTCTCTCTCTCTTTCTCTCTCTCTCTCTCCCTCTCTATTTCTGCCTCACACATCTGATATATCTTTGAGAAGTTATGGAAAAAATTTCTCAAATATTTCAAAGTCAAAGTGCAGAGAGAGCGGGGAAATCCTTAACATCTGTTAGGTTTTTGTCGATCATATTTGTATAATAGACTGACTCGAAGATATTAATTTGTATTTTAGGCTTTCAAAGGCGATACGCAATAAATTATAAGTAAAATTTGAAAAGTTAATCTTCAAGATTTGTTTCCAAAAGAATCTTACTCAGCACATTTGCGTTTATAAAATGCTTTGTATAACATCTGTCACTTGGAAATTCTTGCTGTCATTATATTTTTGAATCATAACAGATGATAAAGTTACATTTTCCCTATGTGTGAGTAAATCATGGATACGCGTCATCTTCATGTGCATGTAAAAAAATGCAAAATATTTCGTTAATTGGCCGATTGGCCAAAGCATTTCTGCAATAAACATTTAAACGGTCGTAATAACTATGTGCATCACATTTTAAATCGATATACACAGCAATGTGAAATTTATTTTTTTTTTTTTTTGTATGGCGGGGCGAGTGACGCCCGTTTTTAATGCTGAACTATGATCAGAATTGAGGGAATTAGGGTTTTTTCTTTATTTAGGTTTCGATTAGATAAAGGCTAGGTGGGCAACCAGGCATTGCTAAATCGATTCAAAATCTTTTGCTTAACAATAAATATATACTTTATATAGACCCAGCGAACCGAGTTTTTTAGTTTTCTTAGGTAATGAATCCTTCGCTTTTCAAAGCTCGCGATAGTTAATCTTAAGTTTTCTCTTCTGCGCTTAGTTATATGCAAGCAGTCTAGCATGGACCATCAACAAAGCTTGCTGTAACGAAATGAATCAAAAAAGAAATCAATTAAACACGCAAGCTTCATTTTCACTTCTCACGTCGTTTACTGTTAGAAGAAATAATTATACAGAAAGGTTTACATGACTCGCAAAATCTAGTTTTCAATAAAAGACGTACAACTCCTACATAATCCTGTTAAAATCCATTAATGCATGCAGCTACTTATCTATCTGCTTTTATAAAGTTTATAGGCCCTGTGATCGGGGCTTCCGAAGCTTATCCGAGTTATCCCCGATAATGAACTCTTTGGTTGTCGACTTTAAAATGTACGTGAATATGTGCATTGCTGAGCCAAAGTAATCTGCAGCAAGTTTGCCTTTACGCATTTTACAGGTGCTGAGGTACGGGTTCTTCAGTTAGCGGGTAGTAAATTCTTTTAAGAAATAAAAATTCTCATTAAAGACCTTACTAACCCTACATAATTTTGACCCAAGAATGAAAGCTATTTAAAAGGTCTCGGATCGGTCCACTTTTTCGACTACTCTTCAAAAATTGCAATTTTTAAAATTTTCCGAAAAAAGCTCTCTGTGTAATAATATTTCGACATTCTGAATTGGTATGAAAAATTTAGTTCGACTGGGGCAATTTTTTGAAACCTCCTTTATATAACCTTTCCTATGAAAACTGTATCTGTAAGCGGCAAACAGATGTAATATTCAATATTTCATGGTAAAAATTCATAATTGTGCGCTGATAAAGAAATCATCTTAACCGAATTAGCGCCACATCGGCCTTTATTTTGGATATAAAGATTCTCGGGAAATGTAAAAATTTGCTGGTCAAAACGGCCTATTTGTTAATGTTTTATGATAAAAATTTGCTTATGCTAGTAATTTGGCATAAAATTTAAATGGACCAAATTTGAAGTAGATGGGTCTATTCCCTTTCATAAATATGAACCCCTCCAGAAAAAAAAGTTTAATTTTTGATATCCTATGATGAAAATTAGTCTGCAGCAATAAACTAGGTAAAAAAGATAAAATTGGATCATGTAGATCAATTTTTGGTATCCTAACATATATAAGACCTATTATGGAACGCAAGCCCTTGTATGGATGTTTTATAATATTCAATTATGATAAGCATAATTTCTAGTTGTCTATGGCGAAAGTTGAAAATTAGTAAAACCTTTGGAAAGTAAATTCAGTTTGTTAACTTTGGATTAGTTCATTCGAGGCTTTGGGCATCCTCCAATATGCGGGCTTTCATGAAATATGGGTCTTTGCATGAAAATAATCTGAAAGTTTTGCTGTCTTATTTCCAAAACTGGGCAAAGCGTGTAGGGTATTCAATGGTCAGCCTTGCTTGGCTATAACGTTCTTGTTCTTATTATTATTGTAATTTATTTAGACCAAAAGTATAAATTCCAGGCATAACAACTATGACTATCGGCTCTTTTTCCTTTTCTTTTCGATTAGATAAGATGATCAGGAGCTTAGTGGCTTTAATTGTTTTCATTATAACTTTACTCTTAGGATGAATAGCACGAATGAAATCAAGTCATATTAAATTGATATAAATAGTAGAGGAACGTAGTTAAATTAATATTTCTTTTGAATTCAAAAAGTATTGATAATGAAAACGAGCCTGGATTGAAGCGGTTCTATTGCCATTAAATTCGAACTAATCTCTCATAGGTAATTATATCCTGATCCCTTTACATATTTTATAGGCGCTGAGATTCAAGTTTCTCAGTCATAATAAATTCATGTCATAGATGAAAGTTTACAATGTAACTTTATTAACTCTGCATAATCTGTATAAGGTCGGTCGGCTTTCATAAAGTTTATCAGTCTTGTTACTCGAACGCTTAGTTTGACATGGCAAGTAATCAATTTTTTGATTGTGCGCCTATGCTATTGCTCTAAAGCTTGCAATTATTTATTGGAGAGATTTCTTTTCTCACACACAGTTCCATCGCATCTGACCACAATTGCATTTCTACTTAAGCTGAATAGATTTAATATATACACGGATGTCGTAAAGTCGAGGAAGTATTGGTTTAAGGAGGACGTGTGAATAGGGCGACGTTAAGATATACATTACATTCAGCAGGTGATCGTTGCTTGCGACAACATTCGAGATTCTTTGTATTCCCACCAAGTTGTAAACAAATCTGTGCATCTGTGTGTGAGAGAATTTTTGTTATTAACAAAGCTCATCATTAGCGTAATCATTAGCAGCGATGTAGAGATCGGTTAAGTTATCAATGGAGGTCATTTTTACACTAAGGCAATAGTGAGCATCGCTGTGGTCTCACTCAGGCGAAGAAGCCGTTTACTATAAGCAGGTAGGCCGACCTCGAAATTTAGAAGGAAACGTATGGGTTGAACATGGGAAACTCTATTATATTTTTCGCTTTTTTTTTTTAAATATGCTCAGATCTATTAGGAAGATCATCATAGAATGCGCAGCAGATTTTGGTAGAAAATGGGTTCAAACTATTGGTTTCGCATTAAAGTTTTTTCGTAGCTATTCTAAGGATATTGGGAAGTCAATATGTGTTGCATATCTTAGCTAACACTAACACATAGACATCGATACTAGATAACTTAAAATTGCAGGCTGTTCAAGTGTGCAAAATGAAGGATGAATGGTGAAGATAACAAAACGTAGAACGTAGAATATGTAATACAGAATGAAGAGTATTAAGTATAGGGTACCGAAATATATTTTGAATGTATGTAATATAAATATACATTGTATAAAATGTAGAATACAGGCTATGAAATGTACAAGGATATACAAGGAGCATAACATTTAATATAGAAAATGGAATATAGAATGTGGAATGAGAGAAATGTATGCAATATAGGATATGGGAATATGGGAAGTATAAACTAATGGATTAGTCTATATGAAATGTAGAACGTAGAATATAGGACGCATAGTGTAGAATATCGAATCAAAAATATGGAATACGGAATATTAAATATTCAGTATGGAATATAAGGTCTCGAAGACAGAACAAGGAATGAAAACATCGAACGTAGTATGCAGAGCGAGCAATAAGAGATGTGGTATATGAAATATAGAATACGAAATACAGAATATTGAACATAGATATATAGGATATAAAACATGGAAGATGACATGGGAAAACTACGGACTATAAGATATCGGATATAGAATATGAGATGCGAAATGTAGACAATAGCAAATGCAATATTCAAAATGGAATACAGAATATAACATATGGAACATAAAGTACAAAAAGTACACCTGAAAGACGCCATACACAAAATGGAATACAAACCATATAACATGGACCAGGGAATATAAAACATAGAGCATAGAAAGTGACACACAGAATGTATGGCAACGTAGCATAAAGAGGATGTGGAATATCGAATAGAGAATATGGAACGTGGAATATAGATACTGTTGAGATGGATAGAATGGACGATGGAATAATAGATAATGCATATAAACTACCATAGTTTCAATAAGCAAGTTTTTCAAGGCAACACTAGTGGTCCTCCTGTGGAAGAAGGCTCCAAATGTGAAATGAATTTTAAATCGCTGTAAAGGGAAATTTCTCCTAAGGACGCAGGGACGGACGGTAAGAATGATTTTGAACATTTTACATCCAGGAATTCTCAGATGATTTGCCGCCAATCGAAGCTTGCATCAAACAGCTCCAGAGCTGTCCCATTTCAAGCTGATTCATTAAACGGTAAATAATTCATTCATTTCTGCCAAAAAATTTGTCCCAATAATTGATAATTAACTATAATAAAATATTATTAAAATTACTCAAATATTTTTTTTCCTAAAGCGTTTCTCTTCACCATTTGACTGCCGTAAACATATTGTCAGAGCTCATGATGTTTAACAATAAGAAGCTTAAGCGTGGCAGTAAATCTTCTTAGCGCCCATTGCTTATCAAGCTTCTTATCGTAATTTATACACGAAATTCCGGCGGCAACTGACGGTCGGTTAATTGTGATAAAATGTGTTTTATAATTAAAGCAGTTTGAGTAATCAGATAGTTTTCCATAATGAATTTGCACACTTCTACGCTTAGCGACCACTGAACGTAAACAAAGCTAAAGTTCTTGTTTATTATGATGGCAGTTAAACAAAGGACTAAACCTTGCCGACGAACACTTTGTATACATTAAGCTTTTTGTCATAATTTATTCCCAAAATTTTCCTGGAATAGATGAATGAGTTTTACAAAATATTTTCATACTCACACTCAGTGTAGAAGCAAAACGCGTGTATGTCATAATAGATTTGTCCTCTCATTTGTAACACACCAGTACGACATAGGCTTTAGAGAGTCAAAATACATTATATTCTTAATTGAAGAAAGTTTTTTTAATTGTTTTAAATTGTTAATTTAATTTTCGTCTAGCCCCACGACCGTTTATCTGTCCCTCTGTCCGATAGTTAATTTTTTCTTGAAAATCTGATAGTTGCAAAACTTTCGGCAGTAACTCGACATTTCGCGAATGGCTATATATCACTTATTCGAAAATGATCCACACGTCTGTAATGAGGTAGAATTCGTATCTATTATGAACCCGAAATTTGTTACGGAAAGCATTTAGAAAAAGGGCTGTGAGAGGCAAAGACTCTAAGCGATATCCTAAGGGCAATTTCGATTAGGATTTCCGATGCTAAACGATTGCTTGATACGCTTACTTTTGAGAGAATATTTTATAATTACAACGTAAAAATTTTAGGCGATCGCCATCAAACGATGAAAAGAATTTATATCCTTGTGATATGCGGTTAGACGGCACCGGTTAGCCAAATAAAACCGAATAAAGTTTTCAATCTTGGGGCGAGGATTCTGCCATGTATTCCATATATTTACATAATTTTCTGCAGCCAGTTAAAAGGCCAATGGAAAATGCCCTCGGTCGGACAACTCTGACATTCGCGCTAAAGTATTTTGTTATTATTAAAACTGTGAATACCGTAATCACCCTCAGGCGTGTATTTTGCGTGGATGATTTAATTTGACGGTATTATTTAGTAAAATTGAATGTTCATTAGAAAGGAAATTTAGTATATTTGGCTGTCGGTAGTAGCTACTTTTGCTCCTTTTTTGTTTATGACTTACTTGGATGTGGGAAGAGCTGTTAGTTTAATATTTTTGATTATCATGACTGCAAACTGGAGCACTTATTACGCTTAAGGAGTAACGTATGGTCTAGTGTTTGTGGGATCGGGTGGGGTATTGGGCGACTGACGAGAAGTAGCAAAACACTTTGTACTTCCAGTCTTCAGATATTTCATATTTTCTGATCATTCATAGTGTACTCAGGTGCATGGAAAGTGCATGGAAACAAAACTGAGAACTACTCGGGGTACTCCCACATTTTAGCATACCAATCAATTCAGACTTATTTTCTGCATCCATTACAATCTCCCATGTAATCTGTCCTGAACCTGTGAGCAGTTACTTGAAGATATTTGCTTGAGATTTTGTAAACTCTCAAATAGATTGGATTAGACGGCTTTATTGGCTGTTAATACTACTTATACATAAAGTCGATTTTTGCAAAAGTCATTATGTAAAAAAAAGATTATCATTTCTTCTTTGGGGACTTACATAGCTGAGCAGCTTAGAAGCCCACATTCTGTTCAATATTTCTTGGAAGAAATGCCGAAGAAAATATTTCGAGTTTGGATGGGATGCGACTACTATTCGAACCGACCTTTTACAAAACACAAGTCTTTTTATGGCTAAAACTGTTTCATTGTGAAAGCTGGACTAAAATATTAATTTGGGCTAACATTGGGCTACCTTGACCTATTTCTTGGATGTCTTTCTATGTAAAAGTTCCTATGGAGAGTAGGCCTTAATAAGGCAATAGTAGTAAGAAGTAATTTAGGATAAAATGGACTAAACTTGGATTAAGAAAACCTTTTTAAGGACCTTAAAGGTAGGCCTCTATAATGATAACACTAACGATGAGCAAAGAAGAGATTTTTAGAAAAAAGAATATACTGCAATAAACTTGCCATCACTACGGCTCACCACCATTTTGACTTCTTTTCCTAGAAGACTTTCAATTAGTCATTTTTATGCTACGAAGTTCCTAAAATTTTTAATTT